>NC_091016.1:124799984-125004197 GCF_041296385.1 Aphelocoma coerulescens
AGAGAGAGAGAAAAAGGGGAGAAAAAGGGGGGAAAAGGGGGAAAAAGGGGGAAAAAGGGGGGAAAAAGGGGGGAAATGGGAGGAAAAGGGGGAAAAGGGGGGGAAGAAGGGGGGAAGAAGGGGGGGAAAAAGGGGGGAAAAGGGGGAAAAAGGGGGGAAAAAGGGGGGAAAAAGGGGGGAAAAAGGGGGGAGAAAAGGGGGGAAAAAGGGGGGAAATGGGAGGAAAAGGGGGAAAAGGGGGGGAAGAAGGGGGGAAGAAGGGGGGGAAAAGGGGGGAAAAGGGGGGGAAAAGGGGGGAAAAAGGGGGGAAAAAGGGGGGAAAAGGGGGAAAAAGGGGGGGAAAAGGGGGGAAAAGGGGGGAAAAAGGGGGGAAAAAGGGGGGAAAAAGGGGGGAAAAAGGGGGGGAAAAGGGGGAAAAAGGGGGAAAAAGGGGGGGGAACAGGGAAGAAGAGGAGAAGGAAAAAGGGGAGGAAAGGGGGAGGAAAAGGGGGAGGAAAAGGGGGAGGAAAAAGGGGGAGGAAAAGGGGGAGGAAAAGGGGGAGGAAAAGGGGGAGGAAAAGGGGGAGGAAAAGGGGGAGGAAAAGGGGGGAGGAAAAGGGGGAGGAAAAGGGGGAGGAAAAGGGGGAGGAAAAGGGGGGAAGGAAAGGGGGGGAAAACGGGGAAGAAAAGGGGGGAAAGGAAAAGGGAATGTGACAAAGGATGTCCCCGCCATGCCCAGAGCAATGCCCGTGTCCCGGCCACCTCCAGAGGGACATCGGGGTGTCTTTGTCACCTCCAGACCAAGACCTCTGTCCCTGTAACCTCCACAGGGACACCTCCGTGTCCCTGCCACCTCCAGGGTGACACCTCCATGTCCTTGTCACCTCCAGGTTGACACCTCCATGTCCCTGCCACCTCCAGGGTGTCACCTCCATGTCCCTGTCACTTCCATATCAACACCTCCGTGTCCCGGTCACCTCCACAGTGACACCTCCGTGTCCCTGTCCCCTCCAGGGTGACACCTCCATGTCCCTGTCACTTCCATATCAACACCTCCGTGTCCCGGTCACCTCCACAGTGACACCTCCGTGTCCCTGTCACCTCCGGAGCGGTGTCTCTGTGTCCCTGTCACCTCCATATTGACACCTCCGTGTCCCTGTCACCTCCACAGTGACACTTCTGTGTCTCTGTCACCTCCATATCAACACCTCCACGTCCCTGTCACCTCCAGGGTGTCACCTCCGTGTCCCTGTCACCTCCAGGGTGTCACCTCCACGTCCCTGTCACCTCCACAGTGACACTTCCGTGTCCCTGTCACCTCCAAAGTGACAACTCCACGTCCCTGTCACCTTCATATTGACACCTCCATGTCACTGTCACCTCCAGGGTGTCACCTCCGTGTCCCTGCCACCTCCACAGTGACACCTCTGTCACATCCGGAGCGGTGTCTCTGTGTCCCTGTCACCCCCAGAGTGACACCTCTGTGTCCCTGTCACCTCCAGAGCAATATCTGTCTGTCCCCGTCACCTCCACACCAACACCTGTGTCCTCGTCACCTCCAGAACCCCTCGGCATCCCCAACACTTCCAGAGCAACAGCTCCATGGCCTTGCCACCTCCAGGCCAACACCCGAGTCCCTGTCACCTCCAAGGTGACACCTCCATGTCCCTGTCACCTCCAAGGTGACACCACCATGTCCTTGTCACTTCCAGGGTGACATCTCTGTGTCCCTGTCACCTCCACAGTGACACCTCCCTGTTCCTGTCATCTCCACAGTGACACCTCCACGTCCCTGTCACCTCCAGGGTGTCACCTCCATGTCCCTGTCACCTCCATATTGACATCTCCATGTCCCTGTCACCTCCACAGTGACACCTCCATATTGACACCTCCACATCCCAGTCACCTCCAGGGTGACACCTCCATGTCCTGGTCACCCCCACAGTGGCACTTCTGTGTCCCTGTCACCTCCAGGGTGTCACTTCCATGTCCCTGTCACCTCCACAGCAACACCTCAGTGTCCCAGTCACCTCCACAGTGACATCTCCATGTCCCTGTCACCTCCAGGGTGTCACCTCGGTGTCCGTGTCACCTCCACAGTGACACCTCCATGTCCCTGCCACCTCCAGGGTGTCACCTCCGTGTCCCTGTCACCTCCAGGGTGTCACCTCCATGTCCCTGCCACCTCCAGGGTGTCACCTCCGTGTCCCTGTCACCTCCAGGGTGACACCTCTGTGTCCCTGCCACCTCCTGGGTGTCACCTCCGTGTCCCTGTCACCTCCACAGTGACACCTCCATGTCCCTGTCACCCCCAGGGTGACACCTCTGTGTCCCTGTCACCTCCACAGTGACACCTCCATATCCTTGTCACCTCCATATTGACACCTCCACGTCCCTGTCACCTCCAGGGTGTCACTTCCATGTCCCTGTCACCTCCACAGCAACACCTCGGTGTCCCAGTCACCTCCACAGTGACACCTCCATGTCCCTGTCACCCCCAGGGTGACACCTCTGTGTCCCTGTCACCTCCAGGGTGACACCTCCATGTCCTGGTCACCCCCACAGTGTCACCTCCATGTCCCTGTCACCTCCAGGGTGTCACCTCCATGTCCCTGTCACCTCCACAGTGACACCTCTGTCACATCCGGAGCGGTGTCTCTGTGCCCCTGTCACCTCCACAGTGACACCTCCGTGTCCCTGTCACCTCCACGGTGACACCTCCATGTCCCTGCCACCTCCTGGGTGTCACCTCTGTGTCCCTGTCACCTCCACAGTGACACCTCTGTGTCCTTGCCACCTCCAGAGCGGTGTCACTCTGTCCCTGCCACCTCCAGGGTGTCACCTCTGTGTCCCTGTCACCTCCAGGTTGACACCTCCATGTCCCTGCCACCTCCAGGGTGTCACCTCCATGTCCCTGTCACCTCCACGGTGACACCTCCGTGTCCCTGTCACTTCCAGGGTGTCACCTCCATGTCCCTGTCACCTCCGTGTCCCAGTCACCTCCACAGTGACACCTCCATGTCCCTGTCACCCCCAGGGTGACACCTCCGTGTCCCTGTCACCTCCACAGTGACATCTCCATGTCCCTGTCACCTCCTGGGTGTCACCTCCATGTCCCTGTCACCTCCACAGCGACACCTCCATGTCCCTGTCACCTCCACTGTGTAACCTCCATGTCCCTGTCACCTCCACAGTGACATCTCCATGTCCCTGTCACCTCCTGGGTGTCACCTCCATGTCCCTGTCACCTCCAGGGTGACACCTCCGTGTCCCTGTCACTTCCAGGGTGTCACCTCCGTGTCCCTGTCACCTCCACAGTGACACCTCAGTCACATCCGGAGCGGTGTCTCTGTGCCCCTGTCACCTCCAAAGTGACACCTCCGTGTCCCTGTCACCTCCAGGGTGTCACCTCCATGTCCCTGCCACCTCCAGGGTGTCACCTCCGTGTCCCTGTCACCTCCAGGGTGACACCTCTGTGTCCCTGCCACCTCCTGGGTGTCACCTCCGTGTCCCTGTCACCTCCACAGTGACACCTCCATGTCCCTGTCACCCCCAGGGTGACACCTCTGTGTCCCTGTCACCTCCACAGTGACACCTCCATATCCTTGTCACCTCCATATTGACACCTCCACGTCCCTGTCACCTCCAGGGTGTCACTTCCATGTCCCTGTCACCTCCACAGCAACACCTCGGTGTCCCTGTCACCTCCACAGTGACACCTCCATGTCCCTGTCACCCCCAGGGTGACACCTCTGTGTCCCTGTCACCTCCAGGGTGACACCTCCATGTCCTGGTCACCCCCACAGTGTCACCTCCATGTCCCTGTCACCTCCAGGGTGTCACCTCCATGTCCCTGTCACCTCCACAGTGACACCTCTGTCACATCCGGAGCAGTGTCTCTGTGCCCCTGTCACCTCCACAGGGACACCTCCGTGTCCCTGTCACCTTCAGGGTGTCACCTCCATGTCCCGGTCACCTTCACAGTGACACCTCCGTGTCCTTGTCACCTCCACGGTGACACCTCCATGTCCCTGCCACCTCCTGGGTGTCACCTCTGTGTCCCTGTCACCTCCACAGTGACACCTCTGTGTCCTTGCCACCTCCAGAGCGGTGTCACTCTGTCCCTGCCACCTCCACGGTGTCACCTCTGTGTCCCTGTCACCTCCACGGTGACACCTCCGTGTCCCTGTCACTTCCAGGGTGTCACCTCCGTGTCCCAGTCACCTCCACAGTGACACCTCCATGTCCCTGTCACCCCCAGGGTGACACCTCCGTGTCCCTGTCACCTCCACAGTGACATCTCCATGTCCCTGTCACCTCCATATGGACACCTCCGGGTCCCTGTCACCTCCAGGGTGACACCTCCGTGTCCCTGTCACTTCCAGGGTGTCACCTCCGTGTCCCTGCCACCTCCACAGTGACACCTCCGTCACATCCGGAGCGGTGTCTCTGCGTCCCTGTCACCCCCACAGTGACACCTCCGTGTCCCTGTCACCTCCAGAGCAATATCCGTGTGTCCCCGTCACCTCCACACCAACACCTGTGTCCTCGTCACCTCCAGAACCCCTCAGTGTCCCCAACACTTCCAGAGCAACAGCTCCATGGCCTTGCCACCTCCAGACCAACACCGGTGTCCCTGTCACCTCCAGACCAACATCGCTGTGTCCCTGTCACCGCCAGAGCAACATCTCCATGTCCTTGGAGGTGTCACCTCCACACCAACACCCGTGTCCCTGCCACCTCCAGGGTGTCACCTCCGTGTCCCTGTCACCTCCACAGCGACACCTCCATGTCCCTGTCACCTCCAGGGTGACACCTCCATGTCCCTGCCACCTCCAGGGTGTCACCTCCGTGTCCCTGTCACCTCCATATTGACACCTCCATGTCCCTGTCACCTCCAGGGTGTCACCTCCGTGTCCCTGCCACCTCCACAGTGACACTTCCATGTCCCTGTCACCTCCATAGTGACACCTCCATGTTCCTGTCACTTCCAAGGTGACACCTCCATGTCCCTGTCACCCCCAGGGTGACATCTCTGTGTCCCTGTCACCTCCACAGTGACACCTCCCTGTTTCTGTCATCTCCACAGTGACACCTCCACGTCCCTGTCACCTCCAGGGTGTCACCTCCATGTCCCTGTCACCTCCATATTGACATCTCCATGTCCCTGTCACCACCACAGTGACACCTCCATGTTCCTGTCATCTCCATATTGACACCTCCACGTCCCTGTCACCTCCAGGGTGACACCTCCATGTCCTGGTCACCCCCACAGTGGCATTTCTGTGTCCCTGTCACCTCCAGGGTGTCACTTCCATGTCCCTGTCATCTTCACAGTGACACCTCCATGTCCCTGTCACCTCCAGGGTGTCACCTCCATGTCCCTGTCACCTCCATATTGACACCTCCATGTCCCTGCCACCTCCACAGTGACACCTCTGTCACATCCGGAGCGGTGTCTCTGTGTCCCTGTCACCTCCAGAGTGACACCTCCATGTCCCTGTCACCTCCACAGCGACCACTCTGTGTCCTTGTCACCTGCATATTGACACTTCCATGTCCCTGTCACCTCCAGGGTGTCACCTCCGTGTCCTTGTCACCTCCCCAGGGACACCTCCATGTCCCTGCCACCTCCACGGTGACACCTCTGGCACCTCCAGAGCGGTGTCTCTGCATCCCTGTCACCTCCAGGGTGACACCTCCGTGTCACTGTCACCTCCAGGGTGTCACCTCCATGTCCCTGCCACCTCCACAGTGACACCTCCGTCACATCCGGAGCGGTGTCTCTGCGTCCCTGTCACCCCCACAGTGACACCTCCGTGTCCCTGTCACCTCCAGAGCAATATCCGTGTGTCCCCGTCACCTCCACACCAACACCTGTGTCCTCGTCACCTCTAGAACCCCTCAGTGTCCCCAGCACTTCCAGAGCAACAGCTCCATGGCCTTGCCACCTCCAGACCAACACCGGTGTCCCTGTCACCTCCAGACCAACATCTCTGTGTCCCTGCCACCGCCAGAGCAACATCTCCATGTCCTTGGAGGTGTCACCTCCACACCAACACCCGTGTCCCTGCCACCTCCAGGGTGTCACCTCCGTGTCCCTGTCACCTCCACAGCGACACCTCCATGTCCCTGTCACCTCCAGGGTGTAACCTCGGTGTCCCTGTCACCTCCATATTGACACCTCCATGTCCCTGTCACCTCCAAGGTGACACCTCCATGTCCTTGTCACTTCCAGGGTGACATCTCTGTGTCCCTGTCACCTCCACAGTGACACCTCCCTGTTTCTGTCATCTCCACAGTGACACCTCCACGTCCCTGTCACCTCCAGGGTGTCACCTCCATGTCCCTGTCACCTCCATATTGACATCTCCATGTCCCTGTCACCACCACAGTGACACCTCCATGTTCCTGTCATCTCCATATTGACACCTCCACGTCCCTGTCACCTCCAGGGTGACACCTCCATGTCCTGGTCACCCCCACAGTGGCATTTCTGTGTCCCTGTCACCTCCAGGGTGTCACTTCCATGTCCCTGTCATCTTCACAGTGACACCTCCATGTCCCTGTCACCCCCAGGGTGACACCTCTGTGTCCCTGTCACCTCCACAGTGACATCTCCATGTCCCTGTCACCTCCCTATCGACACCTCCGGGTCCCTGTCACCTCCACAGTGACACCTCCACGTCCCTGTCACCTCCAGGGTGACACCTCCGTGTCCCTGCCACCTCCAGAGCGGTGTCTCTGTGTCCCTGTCACCTCCAGGGTGTCACCTCTGTGTCCCTGTCACCTCCACAGTGACACCTCCATGTCCCTGTCACCTCCAGAGCGGTGTCACTCTGTCCCTGCCACCTCCAGGGTGTCACCTCTCTGTCCCTGCCACCTCCAGGGTGACACCTTCATGTCCCTGCCACCTCCAGGGTGTCACCTCTGTGTCCCTGTCACCTCCAGAGCAGTGTCTCTGCATCCCTGTCTCCTCCACAGTGACACCTCCATGTCCCTGCCACCACCACAGTGGTGTCTACGTGTCCCTGTCACCTCCAGAGCGGTGTCTCTGTGTCCCTGTCACCACCACAGCAACACCTCCACATCCCTGTCACCTCCACAGTGACACCTCTGGGTCCCTGTCACCTCCACAGTGACACTTCCATGTCCCTGTCACCTCCAGGGTGTCACCTCCATGTCCCTGCCACCTCCACAGTGACACCTCTGTCACATCCGGAGCGGTGTCTCTGCGTCCCTGTCACCCCCAGAGTGACACGGAGGTGTCCCAGTCACCTCCAGAGCAATATCCGTGTGTCCCCGTCACCTCCACACCAACACCTGTGTCCTCGTCACCTCCAGACCAACATCTCTGTGTCCCTGTCATCTCCAGGGTGTCACCTCTACGTCCCTGTCACCTCCACAGTGACACTTCTGTGTCCCTGTCACCTCCAAAGTGACAACTCCACGTCCCTGTCACCTTCATATTGACACCTCCATGTCCCTGTCACCTCCAGGGTGACACCTCCATGTCCCTGTCACCTTCATATTGACACCTCCGTGTCCCTGTCACTTCAATATCAGCACCTCCATGTCCCTGTCACCTCCGTGTCCTTGTCACCTCCACAGCGACCCCTCCATGTCCCTGTCACCTCCAGGGTGTCACCTCGGTGTCCCTGTCACCTCCATATTGACACCTCCATGTCCCTGTCACCTCCATATTGACATCTCCATGTCCCTGTCACCTCCACAGTGACACCTCCATGTCCCTGTCACCTCCAAGGTGACACCTCCATGTCCCTGTCACCTCCATATTGACATCTCCATGTCCCTGTCACCTCCACAGTGACACCTCCATGTTCCTGTCATCTCCATATTGACACCTCCATGTCCCTGTCACCTCCAGGGTGTCACCTCCATGTCCCTGTCACCTCCATATTGACACCTCCATGTCCCTGTCACCTCCAGGGTGTCACCTCTGTGTCCCAGTCACCTCCACAGTGACACTTCCGTGTCCCTGTCACCTCCAGGGTGTCACCTCCATGTCCCTGCCACCTCCACAGTGACACCTCTGTCACATCCGGAGCGGTGTCTCTGTGTCCCTGTCACCTCCAGGGTGTCACCTCTGTGTCCCAGTCACCTCCACAGTGACACTTCCGTGTCCCTGTCACCTCCAGGGTGTCACCTCCATGTCCCTGTCACCTCCACAGCGACCACTCTGTGTCCTTGTCACCTGCATATTGACACTTCCATGTCCCTGTCACCTCCAGGGTGTCACCTCCATGTCCTTGTCACCTCCCCAGGGACACCTCCATGTCCCTGCCACCTCCACGGTGACACCTCTGGCACCTCCAGAGCGGTGTCTCTGCATCCCTGTCACCTCCAGGGTGTCACTTCCGTGTCCCTGTCACCTTCAGGGTGTCACCTCCGTGTCCCTGTCACCTTCAGAGCAATATCCGTGTGTCCCCGTCACCTCCACACCAACACCTGTGTCCTCGTCACCTCCAGACCAACATCTCTGTGTCCCTGTCATCTCCAGGGTGTCACCTCTACATCCCTGTCACCTCCACAGTGACACTTCTGTGTCCCTGTCACCTCCAAAGTGACAACTCCACGTCCCTGTCACCTTCATATTGACACCTCCATGTCCCTGTCACCTCCAGGGTGACACCTCCATGTCCCTGTCACCTTCATATTGACACCTCCGTGTCCCTGTCACTTCAATATCAGCACCTCCATGTCCCTGTCACCTCCGTGTCCTTGTCACCTCCACAGCGACCCCTCCATGTCCCTGTCACCTCCACAGTGACATCTCCATGTCCCTGTCACCTCCTGGGTGTCACCTCCATGTCCCTGTCACCTCCAGGGTGTCACCTCCGTGTCCCTGTCACCTCCACAGCGACACCTCCATGTCCCTGTCACCTCCAGGGTGACACCTCTGTGTCCCTGTCACCTCCTGGGTGTCACCTCCATGTCCCTGTCACCTCCACAGTGACACCTCCACGTCCCTGTCACCTCCAGGGTGACACCTCCGTGTCACTTCCAAGGTGACACCCCCACCCCGGTTTGGATCAATTCCCTCCTTCACTCTCAGAGGGAAACCCCCTTCCCCCAAAAATCCCAACGCCGCTAAAAAAACCCATCACTGGAGCCAGAGGGGAGACGGCTCCAATCCTTCATTCCCTACAAAAACATTGGATCGGGCTCTTGGATGATCCAAAGGGATCCCAGATCCTGCTGCTCCCCAGGACTTTGGGCTGAGGGATTGCCCCGGGTCGGGTTTTCCCTGAGCGCTCAGCTCCCGTCACGCCCCGGGGAGCAAAGGTGCGGCCGAGCCTCTGGAATGTGGAATTCTGCATCCGGCTGCTCCTGGATCGGAGCCCGGAGGAGCTCAGGTTAAGGATTAAACCTCCCAGGAGCTGCCGGGAACGGGAACCATTCCAGAGGCGGCCACGGAGATGCTCCCGGGGCTGGGAGAGCTGGGAATGTCCAGCTGGATCAGGGAAGGATCCAGGGAATCCTCGGAGCCCCTTCCCGAGCCTGAAGGGGCTCCAGGAGAGCTGGGATTTGGGATTTGGGCTGGAGGGGCAGGAGGCAGGGAATGGCTTCCCAGTGGGAAAGGGGAGCTCGGGCTGGGATCTTGGGAAGGAATTCCCGGCTGGGCTGGAATTCCCAGGGAATGCCCGGATCCCTGGCAGTGTCCAAGGAAAGGCTGGAGCAGCCTGGGATCATCGGGGGAGGTGCCGGGCTGGGAATGGGATGGGATTGAAGCTGCGTGGATCCCAGGCAAAGCATCCCGGGATTCTGGGATCCAGGAGGCTGCGAATCCATGCCCAGGGGTTTTTCTGGGAGTCGGGGATGGGAAAGGGAAGGGAGACCCTTCCTGGAGTGCCGAGATTGCCAGGGAAGGGCCTGGAGGCCGGAATTCCTTCCCGCAGAGGAGTCGGGATGGGGCTGGATCCAATGCCAGGCTGGGAGAGGCGGGAATGGAGGGATTTCCCTGGGAAAGGGGAGCTCGGGCTGGGATCTTGGGAAGGAATTCCCGGCTGGGCAGGAATCCCCAGAGAAGCTGTGGCTGCCCCCGGATTCCTGGGTTTGGCCAAGGATGGATTGGGATCACCCTGGGACATCGGAAGGTATCAGGATGGGACCGGGATGGGATTTCAGCTCCCTCTCACCCCAACCCATTTTGGGATTTTTTTTTTTTTTTTTTTTCCCCATTCTCTGGGGATTTTTTTTCTTTTTCCCCTCAGGGTTTTGGGGTTTTTTTTCTTCTTTTGTTCTTTCCACAGCCGGGGCCTCTCTCTCTCTCTCTCTTTGCAGGAAGCCACATCCTTTGCACAACCCCGGGTGACATTTGGGGCTTTGTCCCCTCCCCAGGTGGCTGCAAGAGCAGCTCGGGGACAGCCAGGTCACCTCCCCCACCTTGTCCCTTCCTGTCCCCAAAAGCCGAGGCCGTCCCCATCCCAACACAACCCCTACACTGCTTTGGGATCAGAGGAATCCTCCAGGCGGGTGGGAATGACCCCCAAATCCGAACCCCCCCCCCCCCAGGAAAAAGGATGAGAGAGGCCACAGCTGGAATTTTTTCAGGGAACGTGGGACAAAAAAATATTCCATTTAGGGTTTTTGTGTTTTTTTTTTTTTTTACCCCACGGTTTCTTCATTCCCTGATTTGTCTCCCCCTTTTCCCGTGGGGGTGGCACACGGGGACAGCAGCAGGGCTGGATGTCCCCTCGGTGTCCCTGTCCCGATGGGGGATCCTGGCTGGGAACGGGATGCAGGGAGCATCCCATGGAAAAAAAAAAATCCCAGGGAATGTCCCAGGGAGAATTCCCAGCATGTCCCTCATGGCCAGGGACATCAAGGGACATCAAGGGACATCAAGGGACATCAAGGGACATCAAACCCCGCCAGGACACGAGGGACAATCCCGTCCTTCCCCCCTCGCCCCGCCCGGCCCTTCCCATCCCTCCCGATTCCAGACCTGGAAAAGCGTCCCTGGTGACATCCTGACCCCCTTGTGTCCCCCAAATCCCACCCCAAATCCCTGTCACCCGCCCCGGGGACACTTCCCAGGGCTCCGTCCCCAGCTCCCCGTGACGCAACCCCGGGCACGGGGACGCGGAGGAAGCGAAACCCGGCCTGGCGCTGCCACCACGGCCCCCACCGCCCCCTCCCTGCCCCGCCGGTGTCCCCCCGTGCCACCCCCGCCAGCTCCTGTCGCCGGCTCCCGACGGAGACACCGGGAAAGTCCCCGCGGGGCCCCGGGAGCCACCTCCCGCACCAGGAAGTTCCTCCGGTGGCTCCTGGAGAAGTTCGGGTCCCGTCCCGTCCCCCCTCCCCCGCCGGTGCCACCTCCTCGGGCGCTGTCGCCAAGCCCAGCCCCGCGTGGCACCTCGGCGACACTTTGGGACCCCCCTCGCTTCCCCCCGCAGCCCGGTCCCGTCGGGAATTGTCCGGGATGAGCTTTGCCGGGACCCGCCCTCCGCCCTCCGCCTCCGCCAGGTGAGGGGCTCGTCCCGGCGGGATTCCCGGAGGGATTCCCGGGATGCCGGAGGCGAGCGGCACTTACCGGGGGTGGCCGCTGGCCCCGCTGGCCCCGCTGGCCCCGCTGGCCGCGCTGGCCCCGCTGGCCCCTCGGGGTGGCCCCGCTGTCGCCGCTGTCCCCGCGCCGAGCGCGCGCTGGCGGCGCTTCCTGCTGTGACCGACCCGGGTGCGCAGAGGGACCGGCAGCACCCAGCACCCAACAACGGGACCGGCACCGGAACCGGCACCGGAACCGGCACCCAGCACCCAACAGAGGGACCGGCAGCACCCAGCACCCAACAACGGGACCGGCACCGGAACCGGCACCGGAACCGGCACACAGCACCCAAGAGAGGGACCGGCAGCACCCAGCACCCAAGAGAGGGACCGGCAGCACCCAGCACCCAACAACGGGACCGGCGCCGGAACCGGCACCGGAACCGGCACCCAGCACCCAACAACGGGACCGGCACCGGAACCGGCACCCAGCACCCAACAGAGGGACCGGCACCGGAACCGGCACCCAGCACCCAACAACGGGACCGGCACCGGAACCGGCACCCAGCACCCAACAGAGGGACCGGCACCGGAACCAGCACCCAGCACCCAACAGAGGAACCGTGACCAGGACCCAGCACCCAACAGCGGCACTGGGACTGGCACCGGAACCGGCACTGGAACCGGCACTGGGACTGGCCACTGGAACCGGCACCAGGACCAGCACCAGGACCGGCACCCAGCACCCAACAAAGGCACCAGAACTGGGACCCAGCACCGGTACTGGGACCAGCACTCGGCGCCTAGAACCAGAACCAGCACCGGGACCCAATACCGGCACTGGAATCGGCGTCCAGAATCTGAACCAGCACCCAGCACCCAACACTGGAACCAGGACCCAGCACCGGCACCAGGACCCAATACTGGCACCGGAACCGGAACTGGCACCCAGCACCTAACAATGGCACCCAGAACTGGAACCGACACCCAGAACCGGAACCGGCACCAAGGCCTGGCACCCAACACTGGTATAAGGACCAGAACCGGCACCCAGCACCCAACAACAGCACCAGGACTGGCATCGGAACCAGCACCGGCACCCAGCACCCAACACCAACACCGGAACCAGCACCGGGACCAGCACCCAACACCCGACACCCAACAGTGGCACCAGAACTGGGACCGGAACCCAAAATCAGCACTGGGACTCAGCACCCAACACTCAGCCCCCAACACCAACACCGGAACCAGCACCAGGACCAGGGCCCAGCACTGGGACCAGAACCAGCACCCAGAACCCAACACCCGGCACCCAACAATGACACCAGAACTGGGACCGGGACCCAAAATCAGCACTGGGACTCAGCACCCAACACCGGAACCAGCACCGGAACCAGGGCCCAGCACTGGGACCAGAACCGGCACCCAGCACCCAACACCGGTATCAGGACCGGAACCAGCACCGGGACCCAGCACCCGACACCCGGCACCCAACAATGGCACCAGAACTGGGACCGGGACCCAAAACCGGCACCAGGACCCAGAACCCAACACCAACACCGGAACCAGCACCGGGACCGGCACCCAGCACTGGGACCAGAACCGGCACCCAGCGCCCAACACCGGTATCGGGACTGGAACCAGGACTCAGAACTGGGAACAGCGCCCAGTAATACCAGAATTGGGACCAGGACCCAGCACCCGGCACCCAACAATGGCACCAGAACAGGGACCGGGACCCAAAACCGGCACCGGGACCCAGAACCCAACACTCAGCACCCAACACCAATCCCAGAACCAGCACTGGGACTGGGACCCAGAACCAGGACCCGGGACCAGAACCAGGACCCAGAATCAGCACCGGTACCCAGAACCCAACACCCAACACCAATCCCAGAACCAGCACTGGGACCCGGGACCAGAACCAGGACCCAGAATCAGCACCGGGACCCAGAACCCAACACCCAACACCAATCCCAGAACCAGCACCGGGACCCAGAACCCAACACTCAGCACCCAACACCAATCCCAGAACCGGGACTGGGACCCAGAACCAGGACCCGGGACCAGAACCAGGACCCAGAATCAGCACCGGTACCCAGAACCCAACACCCAACACCAATCCCAGAACCAGCACTGGGACTGGGGACCCAGAACCAGGACCAGAACCAGCACCCAACACCGGTATTGGGACCGGAACCACAACCCGGGACCGGAACCAGGACCCAGAACCAGCACTGGGGACCCAACACCCCACACCAACCCCAGAACCAGCACCGGCACTGGGGCCCAGCACCCAGAACCGGCACCTGCACCCAGAACCGGTATCAGAACCGGGACCCGGCACCGGCACCCAGAACTGGCACCAGCACCGGGACCAGTCCAGATGCTCCCGGTGCTGCTGGAATTCCAGTTCCCGTCCAAACCCCAAATCCCAGATCCCACAAAGTGATGCCACGATCCCAAAGCGCCTCTGCCGGGTGGGAATGGGACACGGGAATGCTGCGGGAATTTTGGGAATGGGGCCAGCGGTGACCTGGGACTCACCTGAGGAATAGGATGCAGGAATGCCGTGGGAATTTGGGAATGGGGCCAGCGGTGACCTGGGACTCACCTGGGGAATGGGACACGGGAATTCGACAGGAATTTTGGGAATGGGATCAGCAGTGACCTGGGACTCACCGGGGGAATGGGATGCAGGAATTCCGCGGGAATTTTGGGAATGGGGGGCCAGCGGTGACCTGGGACTCACCTGGGGAATGGGATGCAGGAATACTGCAGGAATTTGGGAATGGGGCCAGCGGTGACCTGGGACTCACCTGGGGAATGGGATGCAGGAATGCTGTGGGAATTTTGGGAATGGGGGGCCAGCGGTGACCTGGGACTCACCTGGGAAATGGGATGCAGGAATGCTGTGGGAATTTTGGGAATGGGGGGCCAGCGGTGACCTGGGACTCACCCCGGCCACGCTGGAGCTCATCCCGGGCTCCAAACCCTCATTCCTGCATCCCAGCTGGAGCCATCCGGTTGGATCCCGGCTCCATCCAGGGAAAACCAAATGCCGGGAGCAGGGACCCCATCCCGCGCTGAGTCACCATTCCCGGGAAGCGCAGCCCGGCAGGGAGGCTCCCGCTCGGATTCCAGTCCTTCCCGATCCATGCAGGTATTCCAGTGACTCATGGGATCATCGCTCCGTCTCCCAGGGAACAGCCGGGAACAGCCCCCGCTCCGGTCACACTTCACCACCCAAACCAGCGAATTCCCACCGGATAAACTGGGAATGGGGATGGGAGATCCCCAAGGGATCATCCAGAGGGATCCGACCACCCTGGCGCGCTCGGAATCCTGGAATGCTTTGGGTGGGGAGGGGCCTTAAATCCCATCCCATTCCAACCCCAACACCGTCCCCTATCCCAGGCTGCTCCAGCCTTTCCCTGGACAATCCCAGGGATCCAGGGGCAGCCAGGGATTCCCTGGGAATTCCAGCCCAGCCAGGAATTCCTTCCCAAGATCCCAGCCCGAGCTCCCCTTTCCCACTGGGAAGCCATTCCCTGCCTCCTGCCCCTCCAGCCCTTTCCCAAATCCCAGCTCTCCTGGAGCCCCTCCAGGCTCAGGAAGCGGCTCCAAGGATTCCCTGGATCCTTCCCTGATCCACGTGGACATTCCCAGCTCTCCCAGCCTGGCTCCAGAGGCGCTCCAGCCTCATCCGGCACCACAAAAACCCCGGAATTGGAGGGGTGGTGGTTGGAGCCGAGCTCCAGCCTCTGCCCCTTTCCCATTCCAAGGGTGACAGGGATGCTCCGAGGGCTGGGAATGTGCTCTGGAGAGCCCCAGGGATTTGAGGGAATGGGGGCCCTTCCCGGGATGCTCCGCAGGGAAACCGGGACCGTCCCCAAAGCCAAGGAAGCGACGCTGGATCCGGTTGGGATGGGACACCCGGGAAAGGGCTTGGAGCAGGGATAGAGGAGCTCATCCTAAAGGATCCCAAAATCCCCTTCCAAGCGCTTCCAAAGGCAGCCAAAACCATTCCCAGGATCCCTCAGGAGTTCCTGCCCATCCGGCTCCCATCGTGCTGTGGGACCATTCCCCACTCCAGGCAGTTATTCCCTGTTTTCCAGAGTGGGAAAACAGCGGAGTGGCTGGGTTTGGGAGCATGGCTGGGCACAGACCCACATCCCTTTTTCCCTGCATCCCATCACTTCCCACATCCCATAGCCCAGCTCCACCTGCATCCCATTTTCCCTCTATCCCTCCTCCCCCTGTATCCCATTTTCCCTGTTTCCCATCTCTCCCTGCTTCCCATTCCCACCTGGATCCCATTTTCCCTGCTTCCCATCCCCCCCCGCTTCCCGTTTTTCCCCCCTGCATCCCACCTCCACCTGCATCCCATTTTCCCTGCTTCCCATTTTCCCTGCTTCCCATTCCCACCTGCATCCCATCTCCCTTGGATCCCATTTTCCCTGTTTCCCATCTCTGCTTCCCATTTTCCTGTGCTTTCCATCTCTCCCCGAATCCCACCTTCTCCTGAATCCCATTTTCCTGCTTCCCATCTCCTCTGTATCCCATTTTCCCTGCTTCCCTTCTCCCTCTGCTCCCCCTTTTCCCTGTTTCCCTTCTCCACCTGCATCCCATTTTCCCTGATTCCCTTCTCCCCCTGCATCCCATCTCCTCCTGCTCCCCATTTTTCCATGCATCCCATCTCTCCCTGCTTCCCACCTGCACCTGCATCCCATTTTCCCTGCATCCCATCTCTCTTGGATCCCATTTTCCCGTACTTCCCATCTCCCCCTTTCCCGTGTCCTCCTGCTCCCCATTTTCCCCGTTTCCCATTTCCACCTGTATCCCATTTTCCCTGCATCCCATCTCTCCCCGAATCCCACCTTCTCCTGAATCCCATTTTCCGTTTCCCATCTCCTCTTGCATCCCATTTTCTCTGCTTCCCATCTCCTTTCCATCCCATTTTCTCTGGTTTCCAGCTCCTCCTGCATCCCCATTTCCACCTGGATCCCATTTTCCCTGTTTCCCATTTCCACCTGGATCCCATTTTCCCTGCTTCCCTTCTCCCTCTGCTCCCCCTTTTCCCTGATTCCCATCTCCTCCCGCTTCCCATTTTCCTGTGCTTCACCTCTACCCCTGAATTCCATCTCCTCCAGCTCCCCATTTTTCCCTGATTCCCATTTCCACCTGCATCCCATTTGCCCTGATTCCCATCTCACCCTGTATCCCATTTTCCCTGCATCCCATCTCACTTGGATCCCATTTTCCCGAACTTCCCATCTCCCCCTTTCCCGTGTCCTCCTGCTCCCCATTTTCCGTTTCCCATTTCCACCTGCATCCCATTTTCCCTGCTTCCCTTCTCCCTCTGCTCCCCCTTTTCCCTGATTCCCATCTCCTCCCGCTTCCCATTTTTCCATGCATCCCATCTGCTCCCACATCCCATCTCTCTGGTATCCCATTTTCCCTGTTTCCCATCTCTCCCTACTTCCCATTCCCACCTGTATCCCATTCCCTCTGCTTCCCATCTCCTCTGCTTCCCATTTTCCCTGCATCCCAGCTCTCTTGGATCCCATTTTCCCGAACTTCCCATCTCCCCGTTTCCCGTGTCCTCCTGCTCCCCATTTTCCCTGTTTCCCATTTCCACCTTCATCCCATTTCTCCCTGCATCCCATTTCTCCCTGTATCCCATTTTCCCATGTTTTCCACCTCCACCTGCATCCCATTTTCCCTGATTCCCGTCTCCCCCTGCATCCCATCTCCTCCTGCTCCCCATTTTTCCATGCATCCCATCTCCCCCTGCTTCCCATCTCTCCCTGTATCCCATTTTCCGTTTCCCATCTCCTTTTCAGCCCATTTTCTCTGCATCCCGTTTTCCCTGATTCCCATCTCTCTTGGATCCCATTTTCCCGTACTTCCCATCTCCCCCTTTCCCGTGTCCTCCTGCTCCCCCTTTTCCCTGTTTCCCTTCTCCACCTGCTCCCCATTTTCCCTGCTTCCCATCTCCCTTGGATCCCGTTTTCCCTGATTCCCAGCTCTCTCGGATCCCATTTTTCCCGTCCTTCCCACCTTCCCCCTGCATCCCATTTTCCTGTGCTTCCCCTCTACCCCTGAATTCCATCTCCTCCAGCTCCCCGATTTTCCATGCTTCCCATTTCCACCTGCATCCCGTTTTCCCTGATTCCCATTTCCACCTGCATCCCATTTTTCCTGATTACCATCTCTCCCTGTATCCCATTTTCCATCTCCTCTGTATCCCATTTTCCCTGCTTCCCACCTCCTTTGCATCCCATTTTCCCTGATTCCCATCTCCTCCTGCTCCCCATTTTTCCATGCGTCCCATCTCTCCCTGCTTCCCATTTCCACCTGCATCCCGTTTTCCCTGATTCCCATCTCCTCTGCTTCCCATTTTCCCTGCATCCCATCTCTCTTGGATCCCATTTTCCCGAACTTCCCATCTCCCCGTTTCCCGTGTCCTCCTGCTCCCCATTTTCCCTGTTTCCCATTTCTCCCTGCATCCCATTTCTCCCTGTATCCCATTTTCCCATGTTTTCCACCTCCACCTGCTCCCCATTTTCCCTGATTCCCGTCTCCCCCTGCATCCCATCTCCTCCTGCTCCCCATTTTTCCATGCATCCCATCTCCCCCTGCTTCCCCTCTCTCCCTGTATCCCATTTTCCATTTCCGATCTCTTTTCGATCCCATTTCCACCTGCATCCCATTTTCCCTGCATCCCATCCCCTTTGCATCCCTTCTCCCCCTGCATCCCATCTCCTCCCGCTTCCCATTTTTCCATGCATTCCATCTGCTCCCACATCCCATCTCTCTGGTATCCCATTTTCCCTTTTTCCCATCTCTCCCTACTTCCCCTTCCCACCTGTATCCCATTCCCCCTGCTTCCCATCTACCCCTGCATCCCATTTTTCCTGCTTCCCATCTCCTCTGCTTCCCATTTTCCCTGCATCCCAGCTCTCTCGGATCCCATTTTTCCCGTCCTTCCCACCTTCTCCCTGCATCCCATTTCCCTGTGATTCCCCTCTACCCCTGAATTCCATCTCCTCCAGCTCCCCGATTTTCCATGCTTCCCATTTCCACCTACATCCTGCTTTCCCTGATTCCCATTTCCACCTGCATCCCATTTTTCCTGATTCCCATCTCTCCCTGTATCCCATTTTCCATCTCCTCTGTATCCCATTTTCCCTGCATCCCACCTCCTTTGCATCCCATTTTCCCGTACTTCCCATCTCCCCCTGCTCCCCATTTTTCCTTGCATCCCATCTCCCCCTGCATCCCATTTTCCCTGTTTCCCATTTCCTCTTCCATCCCGTTTTCTCTGCTCCCCATTTCTCCCTGCTCCCCATTTCCACCTGCATCCCGTTTTCCCTGCATCCCATCTCCCCCTTTCCCGTGTCCTCCTGCTCCCCATTTTCCCCGTTTCCCATTTCCACCTGCATCCCATTTTCCTGTGCTTCCCATCTCTCCCCGAATCCCACCTTCTCTTGAATCCCATTTTCCGTTTCCCATTTCCTCTTGCATCCCGTTTTCTCTGCTTCCCATCTCCTTTCCATCCCATTTTCCCTGGTTCCCAGCTCCTCCTGCATCCCATTTCCACCTGGATCCCATTTTCCCTGCTTCCCTTCTCCCTCTGCTCCCCCTTTTCCCTGTTTCTCTTCTCCACCTGCATCCCATCTCCTCCTGCTTCCCATTTTTCCATGCATCCCATCTGCTCCCACATCCCATCTCTCTGGTATCCCATTTTCCCTGTTTCCCATCTCTCCCTACTTCCCCTTCCCACCTGTATCCCATTCCCTCTGCTTCCCATCTCCTCTGCTTCCCATTTTCCCTGCATCCCAGCTCTCTTGGATCCCATTTTCCCGAACTTCCCATCTCCCCGTTTCCCGTGTCCTCCTGCTCCCCATTTTCCCTGTTTCCCATTTCCACCTTCATCCCATTTCTCCCTGCATCCCATTTCTCCCTGTATCCCATTTTCCCATGTTTTCCACCTCCACCTGCATCCCATTTTCCCTGATTCCCGTCTCCCCCTGCATCCCATCTCCTCCTGCTCCCCATTTTTCCATGCATCCCATCTCCCCCTGCTTCCCATCTCTCCCTGTATCCCATTTTCCGTTTCCCATCTCCTTTTCAGCCCATTTTCTCTGCATCCCGTTTTCCCTGATTCCCATCTCTCTTGGATCCCATTTTCCCGTACTTCCCATCTCCCCCTTTCCCGTGTCCTCCTGCTCCCCCTTTTCCCTGTTTCTCTTCTCCACCTGCTCCCCATTTTCCCTGCTTCCCATCTCCCTTGGATCCCGTTTTCCCTGATTCCCAGCTCTCTCGGATCCCATTTTTCCCGTCCTTCCCACCTTCCCCCTGCATCCCATTTTCCTGTGCTTCCCCTCTACCCCTGAATTCCATCTCCTCCAGCTCCCCGATTTTCCATGCTTCCCATTTCCACCTGCATCCCGTTTTTCCTGATTCCCATTTCCACCTGCATCCCATTTTTCCTGATTACCATCTCTCCCTGTATCCCATTTTCCATCTCCTCTGTATCCCATTTTCCCTGCTTCCCACCTCCTTTGCATCCCATTTTCCCTGATTCCCATCTCCTCCTGCTCCCCATTTTTCCATGCGTCCCATCTCTCCCTGCTTCCCATTTCCACCTGCATCCCGTTTTCCCTGATTCCCATCTCCTCTGCTTCCCATTTTCCCTGCATCCCATCTCTCTTGGATCCCATTTTCCCGAACTTCCCATCTCCCCGTTTCCCGTGTCCTCCTGCTCCCCATTTTCCCTGTTTCCCATTTCTCCCTGCATCCCATTTCTCCCTGTATCCCATTTTCCCATGTTTTCCACCTCCACCTGCTCCCCATTTTCCCTGATTCCCGTCTCCCCCTGCATCCCATCTCCTCCTGCTCCCCATTTTTCCATGCATCCCATCTCCCCCTGCTTCCCCTCTCTCCCTGTATCCCATTTTCCATTTCCGATCTCTTTTCGATCCCATTTCCACCTGCATCCCATTTTCCCTGCATCCCATCCCCTTTGCATCCCTTCTCCCCCTGCATCCCATCTCCTCCCGCTTCCCATTTTTCCATGCATTCCATCTGCTCCCACATCCCATCTCTCTGGTATCCCATTTTCCCTTTTTCCCATCTCTCCCTACTTCCCCTTCCCACCTGTATCCCATTCCCCCTGCTTCCCATCTACCCCTGCATCCCATTTTTCCTGCTTCCCATCTCCTCTGCTTCCCATTTTCCCTGCATCCCAGCTCTCTCGGATCCCATTTTTCCCGTCCTTCCCACCTTCTCCCTGCATCCCATTTCCCTGTGATTCCCCTCTACCCCTGAATTCCATCTCCTCCAGCTCCCCGATTTTCCATGCTTCCCATTTCCACCTACATCCTGCTTTCCCTGATTCCCATTTCCACCTGCATCCCATTTTTCCTGATTCCCATCTCTCCCTGTATCCCATTTTCCATCTCCTCTGTATCCCATTTTCCCTGCATCCCACCTCCTTTGCATCCCATTTTCCCGTACTTCCCATCTCCCCCTGCTCCCCATTTTTCCTTGCATCCCATTTCCACCTGCATCCCATTTTCCCTGTTTCCCATTTCCTCTTCCATCCCGTTTTCTCTGCTCCCCATTTCTCCCTGCTCCCCATTTCCACCTGCATCCCGTTTTCCCTGCATCCCATCTCCCCCTTTCCCGTGTCCTCCTGCTCCCCATTTTCCCCGTTTCCCATTTCCACCTGCATCCCATTTTCCTGTGCTTCCCATCTCTCCCCGAATCCCACCTTCTCTTGAATCCCATTTTCCGTTTCCCATTTCCTCTTGCATCCCGTTTTCTCTGCTTCCCATCTCCTTTCCATCCCATTTTCCCTGGTTCCCAGCTCCTCCTGCATCCCATTTCCACCTGGATCCCATTTTCCCTGCTTCCCTTCTCCCTCTGCTCCCCCTTTTCCCTGTTTCTCTTCTCCACCTGCATCCCATCTCCTCCTGCTTCCCATTTTTCCATGCATTCCATCTGCTCCCACATCCCATCTCTCTGGTATCCCATTTTCCCTGTTTCCCATCTCTCCCTACTTCCCCTTCCCACCTGTATCCCATTCCCTCTGCTTCCCATCTCCTCTGCTTCCCATTTTCCCTGCATCCCATCTCTCTTGGATCCCATTTTCCCGAACTTCCCATCTCCCCGTTTCCCGTGTCCTCCTGCTCCCCATTTTCCCTGTTTCCCATTTCCACCTTCATCCCATTTCTCCCTGCATCCCATTTCTCCCTGTATCCCATTTTCCCATGTTTTCCACCTCCACCTGCATCCCATTTTCCCTGATTCCCGTCTCCCCCTGCATCCCATCTCCTCCTGCTCCCCATTTTTCCATGCATCCCATCTCCCCCTGCTTCCCATCTCTCCCTGTATCCCATTTTCCGTTTCCCATCTCCTTTTCATCCCATTTTCTCTGCATCCCGTTTTCCCTGATTCCCAGCTCTCTTGGATCCCATTTTCCCGTCCTTCCCACCTTCCCCCTGCATCCCATTTCCCTGTGCTTCCCCTCTACCCCTGAATTCCATCTCCTCCAGCTCCCCGATTTTCCATGCTTCCCATTTCCACCTGCATCCCGTTTTCCCTGATTCCCATTTCCACCTGTATCCCATTTTTCCTGATTACCATCTCTCCCTGTATCCCATTTTCCATCTCCTCTGTATCCCATTTTCCCTGCATCCCACCTCCTTTGCATCCCATTTTCCCGTACTTCCCATCTCCCCGTTTCCCGTGTCCTCCTGCTCCCCATATTCCCTGTTTCCCATTTCCACCTGCATCCCATTTTCCCTGCTTCCCTTCTCCCTCTGCTCCCCCTTTTCCCTGTTTCTCTTCTCCACCTGCATCCCATCTCCTGCTTCCCATTTTTCCATGCATCCCATCTGCTCCCACATCCCATCTCTCTGGTATCCCATTTTCCCTGCTTTCCCATCTCTCCCTACTTCCCATTCCCACCTGTATCCCATTCCCTCTGCTTCCCATCTCCTCTGCTTCCCATTTTCCCTGCATCCCATCTCTCTTGGATCCCATTTTCCCGAACTTCCCATCTCCCCGTTTCCCGTGTCCTCCTGCTCCCCATTTTCCCTGTTTCCCATTTCCACCTTCATCCCATTTCTCCCTGCATCCCATTTCTCCCTGTATCCCATTTTCCCATGTTTTCCACCTCCACCTGCATCCCATTTTCCCTGATTCCCGTCTCCCCCTGCATCCCATCTCCTCCTGCTCCCCATTTTTCCATGCATCCCATCTCTCCCTGCTTCCCATCTCCTCTTGCATCCCATTTTCCCTGCATCCCATCTCTCTTGGATCCCGTTCTTCCTGCATCCCATCTCCCCCTGCATCCCGTTTTCCCTGATTTCCATCTCCTCCTCCATCCCATTTTCCTTGCATCCCCTCTCTCGTATCCCATTTTCCCAAACTTCCCATTTTCCTGCTATCCTATCTTCTCTGATCCCCATTTTCCCATGCTTCCGCCTTCCCTCTGCATCCCATTTCCCTCTGCATCCCATTTCCCTCTGCATCCCATTTTCCCTGATTCCCATCTCCACCTGCATCCCATCTCCCTCTCCCTCCCCTTTTCCCCGCATCCCCTCTCCCCCTCCGTATCCCAAGCAGCCACGGAGCCGCTTCCCGGGAATGCGGCCGCTTCCCGGGAATCCGCCCCCACCCCTGGAGTGCTGCCGGGAATCCCACGCGAGGCCGGGAATGACTCAGGATCAGGGGGAACATCGGGATGGAGCTCCACGTTCCCGATGTTCCCGAGCCGGGATGGGATCGGGCACATCCATCTGGGAAGGAAGAGCTCTCCAGATGGGAACAGCCACGGGAAGGAGGTCCTGGAATTCCGGGATGCTGGCGGGAATCTTCCCAGGAGACTCAGGGATCCTCAATCCCACTTTTTTTTTTTTTTTTGGCTATTGGGAATGTGCTTCCCGATCCATAAAACCTCTGGAGCTCCGGCTGTCTGATCCCGGCCTCCTCATTCCCAACCCTGCAGCCAACGTCAGGAATTCCATGGGATCCCAGGCATTCCATGGGATTGGGGGGGATCACAGCATCCTCCCCACAGGGAAAATTCAGGGAATTTCCCCCAATTTTCCAAATGATTCCTTCTAATCCCCACCCCAATGGACATTTTGGCCATTCCGGCTGCTCCAACCGGGAGCGATCCCAGGAAAAGGCATCCCAAAGCATCCCCAGGCTTTGGAAAACCTCAAATCCCGAATTTTTCCAGCCAGAAAAGAAGGAATTCCCACCTGGAGCAGCATCTTAAGACCCCCTCCCCTCCCCCCCATTCCCTCCACCTGTTCCCTGCACAAAAACGATCCTGGAAAAAGTTGGGAATTCATTTTCCCGTGGCTCTGCCGAGGTGCCACATTCCCAAATCATGGATCATCCATTAATTCCCGCAATTATTAACTCAGCACATGGATTTTCCAGGGGCATTCCCAAAACAAAACGGGGCCAGCGCTTTCCCTGCCACGAACGACGCGACTGCGAAGGAAAAGGGTTAAAAACCGGGAAAAGCTCCCAAAAATCCGGGAGGCGGGAAATCCTTGGGGGGAAGTTGTAGGGGAAAAGTTTGGGAATGTGTCTTGGGATGGTGCGGGGGGATGGGATGAGATGCGGCCAAATCCATGGAATTCCGAGAGGCGAAAAAAAGCTCCCGCTCGGGAGCGGCATTCCCAAAATCCTTCCAGCCGGGAGCGGAATTCCAGCCGGATTTGGGAATGAAGCGGGCGCTGAGATTCCCGGTTTCCAGGCAACCCTCGGGAATCGCGGAGACGCCGCTTGGATTTGGGAATGGGGGAAGGAAAGGGGAAAGAGGAGGATTTGGGATCGGGCAATTCCCGAGGTGCCGGGAAGGAGCTGGAGCCGGGAATTGGATGTTGGGAAGCGTCGGCTCCGAGGGGAGGCCGGATTTATCCCGTTGCCTCCGGAATTCCAGGCTTTTGGGCAGGAAATTCCCAGGAAAGCTCCAACTTCCAGCTCCCACCCTTCCCCAGCACCCCCCAGGAATTCCAGGCCTGGAATTCATCCCGAGCCCTGCTCATTTCCCTTCCCAGATTCCCAGGATCCCTCTTAATTAACTCGGGAATTAGCAGATCCCGGCCCATCCCTGATCCGACGATCCCATCATATCCCAAACTTTTATTTTCCGTGATGTCCCAAACGGCTTTAAATCCGCCCTTCCCAGCATTCCAGGCCGGAAAAAAAAAACCAAAAACGCAGGAATTCTGCTTTTCCAGAGGGAATCTGGCTGAATTTGGGGGAAATCCACGGCTGCTATTCCACAGGAAAGGAAAAATCCCTGAATTCCCATTCCCAGAGGGAGCAGATCCAGGGGAGAATTCCCGAGCTGCCTCCAGCTGGAGAAGGATTTGGGGCCGGAGGGAGGGGATTTCTCACCTGGAATCCCTCAGGGATTCGGTTTTTAGGGATAAAGCCGGGCCGGGGAATGTCCTGGGGGAAATTCCCAGTGGGAAAGGGAAGGGCCTGGAAGCACCAGTGGGAATTTTTTCCCTCCTTTTCCTTCTCTGCCTCATTCCCGGGTTTGGATCAGGCAGGGAAAGGATCCCAAATCCCAAGTGTCCATCATTCCCATTTTCCCATCGTTCCCATCATTCCCACGTGTCCAATGTCAATCCCTTCATCCCAAATCCCCTTTTTTACCTGAAATCCCATTCCCACTTTTTCACGGGAACATTTCCCGGCACATTCCCGCTTGGAATAATCCCCAATCAAACAACTCCCTTTATTTATATCAATATTCCCGCTTTTCCAGCCTCAGTCCCGAGCTGGAAAACGCTGGATCGCACCTGGATAATCCTGGAGATCCCAAGGCTGGGATCCTGCCAGGATTAGAGCAGGGAAAAGTCAGATCCCAGGAAACTTCCATGGAATCCACGGCCCTGGGAATCACTTCCCAGCCTTGGCCTCTGTTTTCCTGGGATGTAACAACTCCACCTCTCCGAATATCCCATTTTCCCCCCGATTTTTGGGATGCTCCGTGGCCTCCGGAACGCCGGGAACCCCGGAATGGCAGCGCTTCCTTCCCTATGGATCCATCCCAGTCCCCATCCCACGCCTCTTCCCGGTGCTTCCCACCCTTCCCGGGATGCGGCAGCCGGGGTTTTCCCATCGGATCCCGGAATTTCGCCGGAAGGAATTTTTTGGGCCGTTTTTGGCCCCAAACTCCAGAGTTTTCTGAGGTTTCCCGGGGGCTGCCGGGAGCCTCGGCCTCTTCCTGTTCCCTTTTTTTCTGCCGCTTCCCCAAACGGCCTCTCCATGATCCCAACATTCCCATCCTTCCCAGGATCCATCTCTGGCCTTCCCGGGATCCATCCCAAAGGAAAACGCAGCCAAACCAGCGGGATTTTCCATGGGAAAAGCTCCTTTTATCCCTGTGGGATTTTCCTGCCCGTTATCCCAGGTTTTACCCCTTCCTTGATGGAGGAACCATGGATATCCCACCTGGAAAATTCCCAGATTTCCAGCTCCATCCACCAGGGAAAAAGCCCAAGGATTCTGACGCTGCTTTCTGTACCCTTGGAAAAGCTCCAGGCTGGATATGGATATCCTGGAGGCCGGGATTCGGATCCTATTCCCGGGATTTCTCACCTCCGAGATTCCCAGATCCTTCCTGATCCCTGCTCAGACGTTCCCTGGATGTTCCCGTCACCTCTTTGGGACATTCCCAGCCACTTCCAACACCCCCAGGAGCTTCCTGATCCCTGTCCGAGGGTCAGACATTCCCTGGATATCCCCATCCCAGCGATCCGGCAGTGGGATCGTCCTTGCGGATCCCGAGGGAATCGCGGATTCCCTGGATGCACCAAACCCCCACAGATCCACAACATTCCCAATTCCCGCTTCCCTGCTCCGGGAAGCGCGGCCGGAACCGCCCCAGCGCCGGGAAAACCTCGATTCCAGCAGATCCCAGGCAATTCCCGATCTCGGGCTCGCACATTCCCAAATTCCCGAGCCCTCCCAACTCCGTCTCCACGATCCCCCCCCCGGAGCTCATCCCTGTTTTCCCACCTGCCCGGAATGTTGGGAAGGGAATCGCGACCGCCGCTCCCAACTCCTGCTCCCATTCCCTCGCCTCTTCCCGGCGTTTCCCGAGGCTGGGAAGCGGCTCTCACCTTCCCGCAGGATCCCGGCGATTCCCGGTGGGATCGGATCCCGGCTCCCGGTGGGATCGGGATCCCGGCGATTCCCGGTGAGATCGGATCCCGGCTCCCGGTGGGATCGGGATCCCGCGGGTCCTGGAGTCACTTCCAGAAAGTGCTTCCCGGGAAGAACAAGTGGGAAGCAGGAAAACTCCGGGATCGCCTCACCTGCTCGGGGGGATCCCACCCGTGTCCCGCAGAGCTTTGGGATCAGCCGGGAATTCGGGCGCGGACCCCAGGGAATCCTTCCCGCTCCTCTCCCGGCGCACGGGGATCCCCCCCGGATCCCGGGAAAAGCGGCGCGGAAGGAGCCGGGGCAGGAAGGGGGAAGGAGCGGGAGGCGGTCCCGGGGCGCCGCCACTCCCCTGGGAAGCGGCGGCCCCTTCCCGATCCTGGGATGCCCGGGATCCTGGGAATTCTGTCCCGAGGAGCCTCCCCGCAGGACGAGCCCCGATCCCGATCCCGGAGTGGTTTAGGGAACGCTGGGAATGCCAGGAGGAAAAGCGGGAAGAGGAAGGGAGCCATGGGGTGCCCCTCATCCCACAGTTTGGGGGTGGCATCCCGGGATGCGCTGGGAATTCCAAGTGGGAATGGGGAATCGGCGCGAGGTGAGGCGGGTGGGCGCTTCCCTAAATTCCAGGTGGGAATTCCTGTGGAGCTGCAGCCCCTGCCGGGATTCTCCCACATCCCGTTCCTGGCCCAGAGGATCCTTCCCTGCGTGGGATCCACCCGGGAATGGCGTCCAGGGACAGCCGGCTTCTTCCCATTATTCCCATTCCCATTCCCATTCCTTCCTCTTCCCTCAGCTCCCTCTCCTTCCCTGCTGCTCCCAAATTTTCCCCGCTCCAGGTGAGACAACCTGGACACGACCCCTGAAAGATGGGAAGGAATCCCAAGGGATGTGGGGCATCCCAAGGAATCCGGCGCTGCCCCGTTCCCCCAAACCCACGGCGAATTCCGTTATCCCATTCTTTGGAATTCCACATCCCGGATAATCCATCTCGATTTCACTTTTAGGGATGACAAATCCCTTTCCCAAGCGGATGAGGCGCAGGAATCCCGGGATCCCGGGCAAATCCTTCTCTCCGGAGCCGGGAGAGTCCGGGATGGGCGCAGATCCCTCCGTGGATCCCTGGATCCCCATTCCCATCCCTGGCAATTCCCGAGCTCCGGCAGCCGCTCTCCCACGCACGGAGCTGCGCAATTCCCACGCTCCGGCTCCAGCTGGAATCCTGGATCCGCAGGGCCGGGAATCTCCCCGGGAATTCATGGACGGGGGAGAGAGGATCCCAGCGGGTCCAGGATCCCTCCGGGAATCTCCACGGAGTTGGGATGGGAACAGCCCGCTCTCATCCCGGTCCTCCGCATCCTTTTCCCATCCCACCCCCTCATCCCGATCCCAACCTCGCCCACACAAGTTTGGGAGAAGCCTTTGGGAAAACGCCGCTTCCCGAAATCCAACCCTGAAAGCCCTTTCCCGATCCCGATCCCTGCTCCCATCCCGATCCCGGCGCCCCATTCCCGCTATCCCGGCGCATTCCCGGGGACTCACAGGAGAACTGGCTGAGCAGGCGGCTGAGCCATCCCATGCTCCCTTTTCCAAAGGCGATCCCGTCGCTCCGGGAACGGCTCCCGGGAAACCGCTGCTCCCTCCCCCCCGCTTCCCAAAGCTCCCCTTTTCCATTGGCACGGAGAGCTGGGAATCAAAATCCGCCGGGATTTATTAATAGCGCCTCTCCCATCGCCAGGGAGCGCCGCTTGGAATTGCGGCTCCCGGTATCCCAGGGGAGGAAAAAAAACAATGGGAAAAAAAAAATAAATAAAGGATGGACTCACTTTTTCCCGAGGAAAAGGTCGAGGGGGGGTCGGAGGAGGGAATGAGCTCCGGAGGATCCGGCAGGGATTTGGGAGCCGGGAGAAGTTGGAGGCGCTTCCAGAGGGTTGGAAGGAGCCGTTCCAACTCCCGGGAATGCTGCGGGCGGTTGCTGCCATCTTCAGGCTGGAAAACCTGGAGCTGGAAAAATTCCACCCCTTCCCTCCCCCCCCCCCCCACCCCCCCTCCCTCCACGCCTCCCGCAGCATTCCAAGGGATTTGGGGCTTCCCGGGCCTCGAAAGCTCGGGCGAATTCCAGCAAGGCCGTAATTCCATGATTTACTTGGAGAATCCGCTCGGGGTTGAGTTTTTAGGGATGGAAAATCCTTTTCCCAACCCAAATCCTGGAAAACGGCGGGAATGAGGGTGGATGGAGGGGATTCAGGGCATGGGATCATCCCAGGGGGCTGCTCCCATTTTTCCTTATCCTTCGGGAGCAGTGGGATCTGGGTTGGGAAAGGGATTGGGAGGGTCAGGCCAAACATCCCGGATTTTTCCCATCCCAGGATTCCTGGAGGGAATCATTCGGATCGCTGGGTCCTGGAGCAATCCCACTTCCAAAGGGGCGGGCCAGGGAATGGGAGAGGGGTTGGGGTATCCCAAAATTCACCAGGGTCTTCCATAATTTCCCCACCGGGATATTCCCGCTCCTTGACCCCAACCCAGCCCTATCCAGGGGCCATCCCTGTGGAATTCCCTGGAAAAGTAGCATCCCTCAGATCTCCAGGAAGGGAAAAGAGCAGGATTTGGGGAACCAAAGGTCGGGAAGGCCAGGAATTTTTTCCATGTGGGGCCATCCCGGGAGCCCCTCCCCTCCCCCCCATTTTCCCATTCCCAGCCTCCTCCGATTTCCATGGAAACTGCGGATACAAATTCCATGGCAACCCCATGGCAACGGCACCGGCGATGCCGCCGTTCCCACATCCCGGAGGCGGGAGAGGCCCGGGAATGCTGAGCCCTTGGAGAGCTCTTTTGCCTGCGCCTCGTGGAATCCATGGAATTCCCAGGAATCCTGGAGCTCGGTGTGGAGGAGAAAGGATCGTCCTGGAGCCTGAGGAGGCTGGAAAAGCTCATCCCAGGGATGGGCGGTGGGATCCATCCCCGTCCTGGGACCTTCCAAGGTCCAGCCAGGGATTCTCTGGGAATTCCAGCCCAGCCGGGAATCCCTTCCCAAGATCCCAGCCCGAGCTCCCCTTTCCCAGGGAAATCCCTCCATTCCCGCCTCTCCCAGCCTGGCATTGGATCCAGCCCCATCCCGACTCCTCTGCGGGAAGGAATTCCGGCCTCCAGGCCCTTCCCTGGCAATCTCGGCACTCCAGGAAGGGTCTCCCTTCCCTTTCCCGTCCCCGACTCCCAGAAAAACCCCTGGGCATGGATTCGCAGCCTCCTGGATCCCAGAATCCCGGGATGCTTTGCCTGGGATCCACGCAGCTTCAATCCCATCCCATTCCCATCCCGGCCCCTCCCCCGATGATCCCAGGCTGCTCCAGCCTTTCCTTGGACACTCCCAGGGATCCAGGGGCAGCCACAGCTTCGCTGGGAATTCCATCCCAGTGTTTTCCCTCACTCCAACCCCATCTCCAGCTCCCTGTAGCTGGATCCCAGCGCGAAGAAGCAGGAGAAGCTCTCCCGGCCCCGTTTTTCCCGCTGCTTCCCACGGAATCGCGCCGGGATCGGGAAAAGGGGAGGAGGGGCCACGATGCTCCCGGCGTTGCCAAGCAACGGGAAGCGGGAACCGCGCATGCGCAGCAGCGCCCCCCGGCGATGAGTGGGCGTTGCCAGGCAACGGGACGACGCCGCAATGTCCGCGCATGCGCAGTGGGCGACGCGCATCGGCCGTTGCCGGGGCAACGGGAGCCGCGCATGCGCGGTAACGGGCGCGCACCTGCGCTCAGGTGTCCCCATGGAGCAGGGCGAGAACGGGGCGGCCCCGGGCCCGAACCCGGAGCTTGCGGAGCTCGACCCCGACCCCAAACTCGATCCCGATCCCGATCCCGATCCCGATCCCGATCCCGGTGCCGGTGCCGATCCCGATCCCGGCGCGGAGCGGGAGCGCCAGCAGCGAACCGCCGCCCGCCGCAGCCGCCTCGAAGCCCGGCGCCGGTGAGGAACGGCGGGGCCGGGCCCCCATTCCCGGCAGGATCCTCCCGCTTTTCCAGAGGAATCCCCCCCCCCCCTCACACGCGCGGAAGTGGCGCTGGGGGGGTCCCCACCCCAAATAGGGACAGGGCCGGAGCTTAAAACGCGACCCCAAACCCGACCCCAAGCCCGACCCCAAGCCTGACCCCGGGGCTCAGGATCTGAGCTGGGGCTCAGAAGCCTCCCCGGGGCTTGGGATCCATCCCAGCCCCATTCCCAGGGCTCAGGACAATCCCAAATCCAACCCCAGGGCCCAGAACTCGGCTCCATATCTATCCCCGCGGCCCAGGATCCGTCCTAAACCCAATCCCAGGGCTCCAGACCCATCCCATATCCAATCCCAGGTTCAGGGTCCATCCCAATCCAAGGGCTCAGGATCCATCCCAAACCCAATCCCAGGGCTCCAAACCCATCCCAAATGCAATCCCAGCGCTCAGGATCTGATCCCAAACCCAATCCCAATCCCAAACCCAATCCCAGGCTCAGGATCCTTCCCAAACCCAATCCCAGCATTCAGGATCCATCCCAAACCCAATCCCAGGGCTCCAAACCCAATCCATGGGCTCAGGTTCTGATCCCAAATGCAATCCCAGGCTCAGGATCCATCCCAAACCCAATCCCAGGGCTCCAAACCCAATCCCAAACCCATCCCAAACCCAATCCCAGGGCTCCAAACCCAATCCCAAACCCAATCCCAGGGCTCCAAACCCAATCTCAAACCCAACCCCAGGGCTCCAAACCCAATCCCAATCCCAAACCATGGGCTCAGGATCTGATCCCAAATGCAATCCCAGGCTCAGGATCCTTCCCAAATGCAATTCCAGGGCTCCAAACCCAATCCTAAACCCAATCCCAGGCTCAGGATCCTTCCCAAATGCAATTCCAGGGCTCCAAACCCAATCCCAAACCCAATCCCAGGCTCAGGATCCATCCCAAACCCAATCCCAGGGCTCCAAACCCAATCCCAAACCCAATCCCAGGCTCAGGTTCCATCCCAATCCCAATCCCAGGGCTCCAAACCCAATCCCAAACCCAATCCCAGCACTCAGGATTCATCCCAAACCCAATCCATGGGCTCAGGATCCATCCCAATCCCAATCCCAAACCCATCCCAATCCCAATACCAATCCCAGGGCTCCAAACCCATCCCGAACCCAATCCCAGTTCTCAGGACCATTCCCAGTTCCCGGAACATTCCGGCAGTGGGAGCTGGGAGGGGACAGGGAGCCAGGACTGTCCCCAAAGCGGCCCCAGGCCAAGGCCCACCCTGGATCCCAAACATTCCCAATTCCCTGCCGGCCGCAGGAGCTCAGGGATCACCCTGGGCAGAGATTCCCAATTCCAGGGATCTCCACTCTCAATCCCAGCAGATCCCGAAGTTAAGGACGTCCCTGTCCTGCCTCCGGCACCGGGACAATCCCATTCCCAAGGCACTTCCCCGTTGGACAAATCCAGCCCCATCCCATCCCGGATCCAACCTGGGATTCACCTGCCTCGGGACACCTTTTCCCAAAGGATTTTCCCCGGGATTGAACTGGATCCCAGGGATTCCCGGTCCCTCCAGGCGGGATGGGATCCCACTGGGAAGCAGCAGGAGCCTCTCCCGCCCTGGGGTTGGCTTGGGATCCCACTTTTCTCTGTTTTTATGGAAAATTGGGATGGGAACCGCCATTTCCCGCCAGCCTGATGCACAACCAGGTGGATCCTATTCCCAATCCATGGAATCTCATTTGTCCCATTCCCATCCCGCCAGGCTCCTTCTTCCCTTCCCATTCCCAAATCCTTTCCCGATCCCAAGAAACCACCTGGGATTGATCCCACTGGAATATCCCGAGCGGGAAGGATCCCACCAGGATCATCCCAGTCCAGCTCCTGCCCCTCCCATCCCAAAATTCCCGCCCTGTGTCCCTTCCCTCTTCCCGAGGGGCTGATCCCGCATTCCTGGCAGCATTCCCAGCTCCAGAGGGGGAATCCTGGATCCCGTTTTCCCTCGGGAATGCTGTTCCCCGCTTCCTGCTTCCCACGGGAACCTCCTGAGGGGGGAGGGAGATCCCGGTGGGCCATTCTAGGATCGGATCCAGGCCATTCCCAAGCTTTGGGAAGAGTTTGGGGTGGAAAATATTCCAGGTTTTCCCTGTTTTCCACCCAGGGAAGCTCTTGGAGAGGAGGTGGAGCAGGAAGAGGAGGAGGAGGAGGAGGAAGAGGAGAGAAAGAGCCTGAAGCTGATCGAGGACACCGGGAAGGTGAGGAAGGATTGGGAATCTCTTGGATCCATCCTTGTTCCCTGTTTTCCTCCTTGGTGTCCCCTTGATGGGGCAAAAATCTGGGAGAGGAACTCCGCAGGACCGGGATTTGGGATCTGATGGGAATCTCCTCTTGGATCCATCCCTCGTTTTCCTCCTTGGTGTCCCTTTTATGGACCAAAAACTGGGAGAGAAACTCCCAAAATTGGGATTGGGGCTGGATCCTTGGGATCTGATGGGAATCTCCTCTTGGATCCCTCCTTATCCCTTGTTTTGATCCTTGGTGTCCCCTTGATGGGGCAAAAATCTGGGAGAGAAACTTCCCAGGACTGGGATTTGGGATCTGATGGGAATCTCCTCTTGGATCCCTCCTTATCCCTCATTTTCCTCCTTTATGGACCAAAGCCTGGGAGAGAAACTCTCCAGGACTGGGATTGGGGCTGGATCCTTGGGATCTGATGGGAATCTCCTCTTGGATCCCTCCTTATCCCTCATTTTCCTCCTTTATGGACCAAAAACTGGGAGAGAAACTCCCCAGGACTGGGATTGGGGCCGGATCCTTGGGATCTGATGGGAATCTCCTCTTGGATCCCTCCTTATCCCTCATTTTCCTCCTTGGTGTCCCATTTATGGACAAAAAACTGGGAAACTCCCAAGATCGGGATTTGGGCCGGATCCTTGGGATCCACTGGGAATCTCCTCTTGGATCCCTCCTTATCCCTCATTTTCCTCCTTTGTGGACGAAAACCTGGGAGAGAAACTCTCCAGGACTGGGATTGGGGCCGGATCCTTGGGATCCAGTGAGAATCTCATCTTGGATCCCTCCTTGTTCCCTGTTTTCCTCCTTTATGGACCAAAGCCTGGGAGAGAAACTCTCCAGGACTGGGATTGGGGCTGGATCCTTGGGATCTGATGGGAATCTCCTCTTGGATCCCTCCTTGTTCCCTGTTTTCCTCCTTTATGGACCAAAAACTGGGAGAGAAACTCCCCAGGACTGGGATTGGGGCCGGATCCTTGGGATCTGATGGGAATCTCCTCTTGGATCCCTCCTTATCCCTCATTTTCCTCCTTGGTGTCCCTTTTATGGACCAAAAACTGGGAGAGAAACTCCCAAGATTGGGATTGGGGCTGGATCCTTGGGATCCAGTGGGAATCTCCTCTTGGATCCCTCCTTATCCCTCGTTTTCCTCCTTTTTGGACCAAAAACCAGGAGAGAAACTCCCAAGACTGGGATTGGGGTTGGATCCTTGGGATTTGATTCCCACACAACACATGGATGGGAAGGATCTGGGATTGGTGCATTCCAAGCCCAAATTCCAAGGGTGTCCCTTCCCTGGCAGGTCCTGGCCAAGCTGCTTTTCCATGGGACGCAGCTGGTGACGGACGTCCGGGTGGGAGCCGACCTGCGGGAATCGCGGAGGCGGGAAAAGGAGGGCGAGGACAAGCTCCGGAGGTGAGGGGGAAGGAGCCGGGGATTCGGGAATGCCGCCGGATTCCGATGGAAAACTTAGGCCGATAAAGAGCTCCCAAATCCCACCTGGCCCAGGTGGTTTTAGGGAGTTTTCCAGAGCTTTCCAGGTGAGCTGGGATTTGGGATTTGGGCTGGAGGGGCAGGAGGCAGGGAATGGCTTCCCAGTGGGAAAGGGGAGCTTGGGCTGGGATCTCGGGAAGGAATTCCCGGCTGGGCTGGAATTCCCAGAGAATCCCTGGCTGCCCCTGGATCCCTGGGAGTGTCCAAGGAAACATTGGAGCATCCTGGGATGCAGGAAAGTGGTGGGATGGGAATGGGATGGGATTGAAGGTCCATGAATCCCACTCAAAGCATTCTGAAATTCCTCCTTGGAATTCCCCAGCCCATTCCTGGGAAGACCCTGCCCATCCTCCTGTGACAGTAGAATTTTTCCTGCTGGGATTTTCCAAAGCCTTTCCAGCCTCTGGCATTCCCTGATTCTCCCCGGGAGCTTTCCTGGCCGGTTCAATCCTGCTTTTCCATCAGCCCCATTGCCAGGATTTGGGATATCAGCCAGGAGACACCAAATCCGTGCTCCCGCTGCCTCTGGACCCGGATGGAACCATTGTTCCATGGGAATTCCCAGTGGGAATCTCATTAAGGAACCAGCTGCTGGGAATTCCAGGAACTGGGAATTTGGGGGTGGCTCCACCAGGGGCTTCCCAGGAAGCTGCTGCTGCTCCAGGGATTGGGCACTTGGGGATATGGAAGTGCTGGGAATTGTTGGATTCCAGGGCCTTCTCCGAGCTTAATTCCATCTGGGGGTTCCATGATGGGATGGGAATGGGAATGGGAAGGGATTTAGGGAAGGGATTTAGGGAGGGGCCTCCAGGTCTGGAGCAATTCCAGCCCGATCCCAGCTCCCTGATTCCCTGGCTTCGCACAGGTTGGAAAAGCTGGAGGCGGAAGCCAAGCGCGGCACGGAAAAGTTGGAGGAGATCAACTCCAAGTGGGCCTTGGCCAAGGATATGAAGATCCCGCAGGAATTGTGGGAGCTGCTGGAGCAGCAGCAGGATCAGTGCGAGCTGCTCCTGCTGGAAAAGAACCGGCTCATCCAAGAGCTCCAGCAGGTATTCGGGAATACTCGGAGAATATTCGGGAATCCAGGCTGGGAGAGCTGGGAATGTTCAGCAGGAGAAGGGAAGGATCCAGGAAATCCTCAGAGCCCCTTCCCGAGCCTAAAGGGGCTCCAGGAGAGCTGGGATTTGGGATTTGGGCTGGAGGGGCAGGAGGCAGGGAATGGCTTCCCAGTGGGAAAGGGGAGCTTGGGCTGGGATCTTGGGAAGGAATTCCCGGCTGGGCTGGAATTCCCAGGGAATGCCCGGATCCCTGGCAGTGCCCAAGGAAAGGCTGGAGCAGCCTGGGATCATCGGGGGAGGGGCCGGGCTTGGAATGGGATGGGATTGAAGCTGCGTGGATCCCAGGCAAAGCATCCCGGGATTCTGGGATCCAGGAGGCTGCGAATCCATGCCCAGGGGTTTTTCTGGGAGTCGGGGATGGGAAAGGGAAGGGAGACCCTTCCTGGAGTGCCGAGATTGCCAGGGAAGGGCCTGGAGGCCGGAATTCCTTCCCGCAGAGGAGTCGGGATGGGGCTGGATCCAATGCCAGGCTGGGAGAGGCGAGAATGGAGGGATTTCCCTGGGAAAGGGGAGCTCGGGCTGGGATCTTGGGAAGGGATTCCCGGCTGGGCTGGAATTCCCAGGGAATGCCCGGATCCCTGGCAGTGCCCAAGGAAAGGCTGGAGCAGCCTGGGATAGTAGAAAATGTTGGGATGGCAATGGGATGATCCTTAAGGTCCCTTCCCATCCCAAAGCATTCCATGATAATTCCGTGTCCTGCCCTTTCCGTGAGGATTCCCGCTCAATTCCCGCCGATTCCAGCCTCCCCTTCCCACGTTTTTCCAGGAGCTGAAAGCCAAGGATGAGCAGTACGAGCAGGCCCTGAAGGAGCAGTCGGGCGAGATCCATGTGCTCCTGGAAAGGATGGAAGAACAGACCCGGAATATGCTCAAAACCTACCGGCACCACCTCCGGCAGATCGAGGTACCCAATTCCCGGGAAAACCGGGAAAAGCAGGAAAACCGCTTTGCTTCTCCATATCTTTTGGAAAAAAAACCCCTCGGATTTGAGGCGCTGGGGTGAAATCCGGGTGGATGAGCCCGGAATCCAGAGCTCCGAGGGGTTGGGAATGACTTTGGGAGCGACCTGGAAGCGTCGCCGCCCGGCTGTTCCCATTCCCTGTGATCCCAGGATGGAATTTCCATCTTTTCCGCAGAAAACTTTTGAGGAGGAGCGGCGGGAAATGCTGGATAACCACCGGAAAAGGTGGAATGAGGCCATCCAGGCCCACAACGAGCAAGAGGTGAATCCCGTGGGAGCTTTGGGTTCATGGGAATCACTGAGGGCGGAAAAGCCCTCTGGGATCTCCAAGTCCAACCATTCCCAGCACTGATCCACGTCCCCAAGGGCCAAATCCACATGGATTTCAATCCCTCCGGGAATGGGGACTCCAGGCCTGGCCTGGGCAGCTCTGCCAGGGCTGGAAAACCCTTTCCGGGTGGGAATTGTTCCCAATATCCAATTAAAATTCCCCTGGCACAGCTTGAGGCCGTTCCCTCTCATCCTGTGGGAGCAGAGCCTGGTCCCAGCTGGCTCCAACCTTTCCAAGAATTCCAGAGAGGGAAGAATCCCTCGGGATCCTCCTTTGCTCCAGGCCGAGCCCCTTTCCCAGCTCCCCAACCCCACTCCTGGTGCTCCAACCCCATTCCAATCCATTCCCTTCCCGGGACACGCTCCAGCCCTGCGGTGTCCAGCTTGGAATGCCGGGATCAGCTCTGCCCTGGGACAGGGAAGGAGCTGGATTTTCTGGGATTGTGGTGGGAACAGGCCGGGATGGGGTTGGATGGGGTTGGATGGGGATGGATGAGGTTGGATGGGATTGGATGGGATTGGATGAGGTTGGATGAAGTCGGATGGGATTGGAGGAAGTTGGATGCGGTTGGAAGGGGTTGGATGGGGTTGGATGAGGTTGGATGAGGTTGGATGAGGTTGGATGAGGTTGGATGAGGTTGGATGGGGTTGGATGGGGTTGGATGGGGTTGGATGAGGTTGGATGCGGTTGGATGGGGTTGGATGGGGTCGGATGGGGTTGGATGGGGTTGGATGAGGTTGGATGAGGTTGGATGGGGTTGGAGGAAGTTGGATGCAGTTGGAAGGGGTTGGATGGGGTTGGATGAGGTTGGATGAGGTTGGATGGGGTTGGATGGGGTTGGATGGGGTCGGATGAGGTTGGATGAGGTTGGATGGGATTGGATGAGGTTGGATGAAGTCAAATGGGATTGGAGGAAGTTGGATGGAATTGGATGGGTTGGGTGAGGTTGGATGAGGTTGGATGGGGTTGGATGGGATTGGAAGGGGTTGGATGGGATTGGATGAGGTTGGAGGAGGTTGGATGGGATTGGATGGGGTTGGATGGGATTGGATGATGTTGGATGAGGTTGGATGGGATTGGATGAGGTTGGATGGGATTGGATGAGATTGGATGATGTTGGATGGGGTTGGATGAGGTTGGATGAGGTTGGATGGGATTGGATGGGATTGGATGGGGTTGGATGAGGTTCTCCTTGTTCCTGCAGCTGGAATTCCTGCAGGAGCAGATGGGGAAGGCGGCCCAGTTCGAGCAGCAGCTGAATGAGCTGCAGGATGAGAGCGTGGAGAGCTATGACAACATGAAATTCCAGCTGGAAATGGATGTGCAGGTACCGGGAAAGGCCCCAGATCATGGAATCACCGCCAGGAATCATGGAATGGTTTGATGGGAAGGGACCCTAAATCCCATCCCATTCCAACCCTCTCACTTTCCCTCATCCCAGGCTGCTCCAGCCTTTCCTTGGATGCTCCCAGGGATCTGGGGATTCCCTGGGAATTCCAGCCCAGCCGGGAATTCCTTCCCAAGATCCCAGCCCAAGCTCCCCTTTCCCACTGGGAAGCCATTCCCTGCCTCCTGCCCCTCCAGCCCAAATCCCAAATCCCAGCTCTCCCGGAGCCCCTTTAGGCTCGGGAAGCGGCTCCGAGGATTCCCTGGATCCTTCCCTGATCCAGGTGAACATTCCCAGCTCTCCCAGCCTGGCTCCAGCCTCGGAGCAGCTCCTTGGCATTCCCTGGACTCACTCCAACAGCTCCACACCCTCAATTCCCGATAACCTGGAAGCGTGGGATGCTTCCAAGTGCCTCGGAGCTGTTTTGGGATGGAGACAGCTCCATGCTGGAGCTCAGCATTCCCAGGGAATGATGTGGGGCCGTTGGAAAGATGGAAAATGTTGGAAAAACAACCTTGAGCTGTGGCTGGGAGAGGCTCCGGGGATAATTTTCCCTCTCTGTATTCCATGGCCTTATCCTGCTTTTGGAGCAGCCTTGGGAACAGGGAAAATAGTGGAGAAATCCCTCAGGTTGTTCCAGGGAAAATTTTCCATGGGATATTAGGAATATTTCCTTTCCCAAATAGGTGTAAAATATCCCGACATGAATCCCAACAAACGTGGAATTCCATAAGGAGGAGGAGCAGGAATTCTCTGTGACCACGCACGGGGGGGGAAAAAAAAACTTGGAAGGGAAAAATTGAAGCTGGAACTGGGATTTAGGGTGGGAATTCCAAGCTGGGAGGGCCTGGAAGTGGGAAGGACTTCCCTGATGGTTGTTTAGGATTTGCCTTTGGATTGCTGCTTGAGGTGGGATTTTGGGAATTAACCCCTGGATTGCGGCTTTTCTCCTTCCCCTGGAAAGGGAAGAACTGTTGGCCCTGCTGGGATTTAATTCCAGATTTTTTCCCTGGGGGATCCAAACCCTTCTGGGAGCTTCCCTGGGTTTTCCCTGAACTCCGGGCTTGTCTTTGTGATTGTTTTCCCATGGAATTGCAGTACCTGGAGAAGAAACTCCAGCAGATGAAGGGAATTTACCACCTGAACCAGGTGAAGCTGGAATACAACCTGGAAGTGCTCCGGCAGCTGGATGTGGAAAATTCCACGCTCCGATCCCTGCAGAAGAGGAAAATCAACCGGTAAAACCCATCCCGGGAATCTCCTCCCATTCCAAAGCTTTTCCCACATCTGGGCATTCCCGAATCCAGGCTCTTCGTCCCTTCCCAGATTCCAGTCGACCCTCGGCCTCCTGAGGGTCAAAATGGCCAAGCAGGAAAAGAAATTCCAAGAGGAAAAGCAGAGCCTGGAATCCGAACTGGAGCGGGTGACGGGGCAATTCCAGGAGACGCAGAGCCGGATGAGGTGGGAAGCGCTTGGAATTCTGCCCTGCGGAGCCTCCAGAGCAGCGGAGGGGGATCTGATCCCTTTGGGATCCTTTTCCACAGGCACCTGGCGCGCAGCAGGGCCGAGAAATTCCGGCAGGTTTGGATCGTGAACGAGGAAGAGGCCAAAGGGCTGATCCGGGAAGCGCTGGATGCCGATCGGATCATCCGCGTCCAGCAGCTGGGAATGCCGTGGGAAGAGCCTCACTTCTGGTTCATGGATAACGTGGGACCCCTGGGAGGCCGCCAGGAAAAGAAGGATGCGATGCAGGTGGCTGCGCAACTGCTGGAAGGTGGGATCCGTGAATTCCTTGGAATCTTCCACCAGGAAAGGCCTCTGTGTCCCTCCCATCCTTGGGATTTCCAGGTGGGATCTTCCAGGAGTCGCCAGCCCTGAGCTGGCTCACTCCAAAGAATATTCCCACTGTGTTTTTCCCAGTTTTCCCAGTTCCAAGAACCAGGTCTCGATCCCAGGAGCTTTGTTTTCCAGGGATGTCCCCAGGGAGCAAAATCCAAAGGTTTTTGATCCCACTTTTCTTTGTGGTTTTCAGGGATCTGCTCTGGAAAACGGGAGGAGGAAGGGAGGAGGAGGAAGAAGAAAGGAGTGGGAAGCGGAGAAGGAGGGAAGGAAAACCAGGAAAAGGTCGAGGGAAGAGCCACATCCTGGCCAAACATCCCCAGGAAAACCCTCCGGAAAATCCTGGAGCTCCTGAGCGAGGAGTCGGTGAGCGGTGCTGGAGCTCGGGATCCCGGAGCTGCCCCGATCCAGATTTTTGTGGATCCCTTTGGGATCCCAGGGACGCTCACTGTGCCTGTGCCCCCCCTTCCCGGCTTCTTTTCCCAAGGGATTCCTGGTGGAAAACAAACTCCTGAAGCCCCTGCGGGAGGTGGTGGGACGCGGGAACACCGTCCGGAAAATCCGATCCATCTTCCAGGTGAGTTGGGGTTGGATCTCCATGGATTGGGCATCCCACCTGGAATGCTCAGCATCAGGACGTGGAGCTGGGAATGTCCAGCTGAAGACAAGGATCCAGGGAATCCAATCTGGGATAAGGGATGGAGGGGCAGGAGGCAGGGAATGGCTTCCCAGTGGGAAAGGGGAGCTTGGGCTGGGATCTTGGGAAGGAATTCCCGGCTGGGCTGGAATTCCCAGGGAATGCCCGGATCCCTGGCAGTGCCCAAGGAAAGGCTGGAGTAGCCTGGGATCATCGGGGGAGGTGCCGGGACGGGAATGGGATGGGATTGAAGCTGCGTGGATCCCAGGCAAAGCATCCCGGGATTCTGGGATCCAGGAGGCTGCGAATCCATGCCCAGGGGTTTTTCTGGGAGTCGGGGATGGGAAAGGGAAGGGAGACCCTTCCTGGAGTGCCGAGATTGCCAGGGAAGGGCCTGGAGGCCGGAATTCCTTCCCGCAGAGGAGTCGGGATGGGGCTGGATCCAATGCCAGGCTGGGAGAGGCGGGAATGGAGGGATTTCCCTGGGAAAGGGGAGCTCGGGCTGGGATCTCGGGAAGGGATTCCCGGCTGCGCTGGAATTCCCAGGGAATCCCTGGCTGCCCCTGGATTCCTGGGAGTGACCAAGGTTTGGGATCATGGAAGGTGTCCCTGCCCATGGAATGGGATGGGATTTAGGGTCATTTCCCACCCAAAGCATTCCATGATTCCCAGATTCCCAGCTCCAGCCCATCCCGATGATTTGAACTCCTCCAGGACTCCTCCAGCCCATTCCCAGACTTTCCCATCCACGGATATTCCCGGCTATCCCACATCAACCGCTTCCCACCGGCAATTCCAGAGGGGTTCCCTCTGCTCCCGGAAAATTCCCTTCCCCTCCCTCCCCATCCCAAGGAACACTGACAGAATTCCTGCTTTTCCAGACCCTCCGGATCGAAGACGAGGATGAGCTGCGCCAGCTCCTGGATTTTTTCCTGGCCTACGAATTCGGGGAAGAGATCGACAGCGAGGTGGGATCACCGGGGAGAGCCCGGCAGATCCAAGGATCCCAGGGAAGGGATCCCAAGAATTCCAGGAAAGAGGATCGGTGTGTTCATCCCAAAACTCTTCCCAGTGGCCTGTGCCAGGGATGAGGGTTTAGCGGGATTTTGCCTGGGATCCCGAAATTTCCCAAGGGTGTGGGCAGCTGGAAGCTCCCGGGGGAAGGTGATCCTTAGGGAGGTGATGGAAAATTCCGTAGCCGCCTTTTCTCCCTCCAGGACATCCCAGGAGGAGAAGATCCCGCGGATCCGGCTGGGGACCGAGGGGTCGGCGGATCCCGTTTCCGGAGGGATGAGCTCCAATCCGCCGGGAGCTCCATCTCCGACACGTCCATCGAAGTGGACGATGTCCTGAAGATCCTGAAGGAATTCCTGCGGGATTTTGACAAGCTCAGGTGGGAATAGGGACGGAGCGGGGCTGGTGGCACCAGGATGGAGCCGAACTGGGATACCGGGAATGTCCTGGGACTTGCTGGATTTTCCTGGCTGGAGAAAGAACTTCCCAACCTTCCCTGCTCCACCACAAAAGGATCAGGAGATTCCCAAGGCTGGGAATAACCACGCAGGAGATGATCCAGGACCTGGGAAGGGAGGAAAACACGGAGTTTGTTCTCCATTCCCATGGATTTGTTCTCCATCCCAAAGATCTGCCCTCCATCCCAAGGGTTTGTTCTCCATCCCGAGGATTTGTTCTCCATTCCCAAGGATTTGTTCTCCATTCCAAAGATTTGTTCTCCATCCCAAGGGTTTGTTCTCATTCCCAAGGGTTTGTTCTCCATCCCAGGGATTTGTTCTCCATCCCAAGGATTTTTCCTCCATCCCAAAGATTTGTTCTCCATCCCAAGGATTTGTTTTCCACCCCAAGGGTTTGTTCTCATTCCCAAGGGTTTGTTCTCCATCCCAAGGATTTGTTCTCTGTTCCCAAGGATTTGTTCTCCATCCCAAGGGTTTAATCTTTATCCCAAAGATTTGTTCTCCATCCCAGGGATTTGTTTTCCACCCCAAGGTTTTTTCCCCCATCCCAAAGATTTGTTCTCCATCCCAAGGATTTGTTCTCCATCCCAAGGATTTTTCCTCCATCCCAAAGATTTGTTCTCCATCCCAAGGATTTGTTTTCCATCCCAAGGGTTTGTTCTCATTCCCAAGGGTTTGTTCTCATTCCCAAGGATTTCTTCTCCATCCCAAAGATTTTTCCTCCATCCCAAAGATTTGTTCTCCATCCCAAGGATTTGTTCTCCATCCCAAGGATTTTTCCTCCATCCCAAGGATTTGTTCTCTATTCCCAATGATTTGTTCTCTATTCCCAATGATTTGTTCTCCATCCCAATGATTTGTTCTCCATCCCAAGGATTTGTTCTCTATTCCCAAAGATTTGTTCTCCATCCCAAGGACTTTTCCTCCATCCCAAAGATTTGTTCTCCATCCCAGGGATTTGTTTTCCACCCCAAGGTTTTTTCCCCCATCCCAAGGATTTGTTCTCCATCCCAAGGATTTTTCCTCCATCCCAAAGATTTGTTCTCCATCCCAGGGAGTTTTTCTCCCTCCCAAGGTTTTTCCCTCCATCCCAAAGCTTTGTTTTCCATCCCCAGGGACGATGGACCCCCCAAGGAGATTCTGAACATCCGGGATAACTCCAAGGACGGGGAATACTGGGAAGCCCTGACCCACATCATTCCCGAGCGGACACTCAAACTTTGGGATGCGCTCGGAGCCGCACTCTTGGAATATCAGTGAGTGCCTGGGGGGGGGGGACGGGACAGGGAAGGGTGGGGACAATCCCGGGGGTTTTCCATGTGATCCCGGTGTCTCTTCCCAGTAAAGTGCTGACCCGGAGAGCCGAGCTCCTTTCCGAGGCCACCATCCTGCAGAAGCAGAACTCGGAGCTGGGAATTCTGCTGGAGGAATATCTGGAATCCACATCTGGCCGGTGAGCTCCGCGTCCCTTCCCTGGGGATATTCCCAACACGGATCCCACCGGGATGGATCTAAACCTGGGAATCGCCAGTGCCCCGGGGCGTGGATTTCCCTGGATCTGAGCCAGGAATTCCTGGCAGGGATTACTAAACCATTCCAGGGATTAATAAACCATTCTCCAAACCCGGATCTGCGTGTGGCCCATGAGGAGCAGCTTGGGAATGGGAGCACATCCAGGTGTCCCCATGATCCAGGGAATTCCCAGAATTGTGGGAAGTGCCCCAAACCCATGGGATCCATGGCGTGGAATCATCAAATTCCAGAATGGAAGCTTAAATCCCATCCCATTCCAACCCCGAGACCTTCCACCATCCCAGGTTGCTCCAACCTTTCCTTGGACACTCCCAGGGATGGAGCAGCCACAGGAATTCTCTGGGAATTCCAGCCCAGCCCCTCCCCACCCTCCCAGCCGGGAATTCCTTCCCAATATCCCACTCACCCCTGACAACTCCAAGCGTCCGTGGGTCACAAGAACCCCATGGAATGCCCAAGGCTGGAATTCTGCCTGGTGGGAAAGGACCTGGGAATAATTCCTGCCTGGAAAGCTTTTCCAACCCTGACACAGCTGCCCGGGGCAGGGTTGGAGTCCCCATTCCTGGTGGGATTTCAAATCCCTATGGATTTGGGGGGAACATGGATCCAGGGTGGCCTTGGCAGTGCCAGCAATGCTTGGACTCGCTGATTCCAGAGGCTTTTCCACCCTAAACAATTCCATGACCCCACTCCCGGCGTTCCCTTTTGCTTCCCCCACACCTTTTCCCTCCCCCCTCTGGATCTTCCCACCCCGATCACCTTTCCCTGCCCTACACCTGTCCCTAATTCCCACCATTCCAGGCCGGGATTGCCCCAAAGCAGCTCCAGAGGCCGAGATTTTTCCCGGAGGGATTTTTCCCATCCCTGCCAACCTCCACCCCCCCCCTCCCCCCGTTCCCACCAGTTATATCTCATTCCCAGCGCGGATTCCCGGTCGGTTTTATCTTTAACCTTGACTCCCAGCCTTTGGAAAACACGGCTCCAACGGTTTCTCATTCCACAGGAAAAAAAACACCTTTTTTTTTTTTTCCCCTGTTGTTTGGCTTTCCTTGGATAATTTTGGGATTTCTCCTGGTTCCCATGGCAGGGGGGATTTTGAGGCTCCCGGAGCAGGAACGTGAACAAACTGGGAATGTTGGAGCGGGCAGAAAATAGGGAAGGGGGAAAAGCAGGAACGGGAACAACGCCAGGTGGATGCTGCCCCTGGAAAATCCCCGGGTGGGGGGTGGAATCATCGGGAACCCCATTCCCGAAGGAAAGAACCGAGCAGCTTCCAGAGGGGAGGGAGAACTGGATTTGGGGATCCCTGGGATCCCAAAATTCCCGCTGGGACAAACAGTGGGGGGGGGGGGGTAGTCACGGCCCGGCCCCCTCCGCGGCCCCGGGAGCGCTGAACCCGCGGGGGCCGAGCCAGGATCGGGAACCTCCCCCTGGAGCTCCATCCCGGCCCTCCCATCCCGCCCCACCCTCCGGGAGCACCGGGAACACCGGGATGCCGCAGGAGGCCGAGCGGAGCCCCCCGCGCCGCCTGCACCGGAGGAGGGAGCGCTGCAAACGGTGCCAGATCCGCTCCGCCAGGTGAGACCCCCGCCCCTTTTTGTCACCCCCCCCCGGCACCGGGGACACGGCCCGGGGCAACCCCGGAACCGGCACCGGAACCGGGAAGGGCCGGGAGCCACCGAGATGCCACGTGGAGCGGTTCTGGGGTGGGGGGAAACGGGATGTTCGGGGGTGGGGGATCGGGAACGGGAACCGGAGTGGGGGGACAGAGCCGGTCTGGGGGGACGGGGAACCGGGACTGGACACCGGAGTGGGGGACAGAGCTGGTCTGAGGGATCGGGACTGGACACCGGAGTGGGGGGACAGAGCCGGTCTGGGGGGATGGAGAACCGGGACTGGACACCGGAGTGGGGGGACAGAGCTGGTCTGGGGGATCGGGACTGGACACCGGAGTGGGGGGACAGAGCCGGTCTGGGGGTGGGGACCGGGACTGGACACCGGAATGGGGGGACAGAGCCGGTCTGGGGGTGGGGGATCGGGACTGGACACCGGAGTGGGGGGACAGAGCTGGTCTGGGGGGACAGGGAACCGGGACTGGACACCGGAGTGGGGGGACAGAGCTGGTCTGGGGGTGAGGACCGGGACTGGACACCGGAGTGGGGGGACAGAGCCGGTCTGGGGGTGGGGGACCGGGACTGGACACCGGAGTGGGGGGACAGAGCCGGTCTGAGGGATCGGGACTGGACACCGGAGTGGGGGGACAGAGCCGGTCTGGGGGTGGGGGACCGGGACTGGACACCGGAGTGGGGGGACAGAGCTGGTCTGGGGGGGTGGGGAACCGGGACTGGACACCGGAGTGGGGGGACAGAGCCGGTCTGGGGGTGGGGGACCGGGACTGGACACCGGAGTGGGGGGACAGAGCTGGTCTGGGGGGGTGGGGAACCGGGACTGGACACCGGAGTGGGGGGACAGAGCCGGTCTGGGGGTGGGGGACCGGGACTGGACACCGGAGTGGGGGGACAGAGCTGGTCTGGGGGGGTGGGGAACCGGGACTGGACACCGGAGTGGGGGACAGAGCTGATCTGAGGGATCGGGACTGGACACCGGAGTGGGGGGACAGAGCCGGTCTGGGGGTGGGGGATCGGGACTGGACACCGGAGTGGGGGGACAGAGCTGGTCTGGGGGGCTTGGGAACCGGGACTGGACACCGGAGTGGGGGGACAGAGCCGGTCTGGGGGTGGGGGACCGGGACCGGGCACCGGAGTGACCCCGGGGTTGGGGGGTCCCGGGAAAGGAAGGGATCCTGGCACAGGAGCAGCCCCGGGATTGGAGGTCTGGACACCCGGGGCTACCCCGGGTTGGGGGACACCGGACCCGGCACCGCGGCGGCCCCGAATTTGGGGAACCGGGGCTGCCCCGAGGTGCGGGCAGCGGGGGAGAACGCCGGGGTGAGGGTCCAGGTTCGGGTCCCGGGGCAGAGGGGGCGGCTCCGGTCACCGGGGCTACTCCGGGAGAGAGAAGGGAGGCCCCATCCGGGCACCGGAGCAACCCCGGAGGCGGGGACCGGGACCGGGCCACACGAGGGTCCGCAACCGGGCACCGGGACTGCCCCGGGAGAGAGCGGGGGCGGGGGGAGGGGCCGATCCGGGCACCAGAGCCGCCCCGAATTTGGGGAAGCGGGGCAACCTGGAGGCCGGGGCTCCAGAAACCGGAGCAGCTCCGAATTTGGGGAACAGAGACCGGGACATGGGGGGGGGGGGGGTCAGAACCGGCCACCGGGGCTCTCCCGGGAGGATCCGGGCTGAGGGTCTCGGTGCCGCTCTGGGGCTGGGTGGGGGGGGGGTCCCGGCCGCTTCTGTGGTGGTCCCCGAGGCCCGGAGCCCCCCCGGCAGCGGCCCCGGGGCGGTGTCACCGGGCGGGAGGGAGCCGCGGGTGAGTCACCGGCAGGAAACCGAGCCGGTTGCATCAGCGGCGGGGCTGCTCGTCCGGTCGGGGCAGCTGGAAAATCCCTGCTCCATCCCTGCCGCAGGATGGAAAAAGGAGCCGATCCCTGCTCCAGCAGCTCGGGAGCCGCATCCACGGCGCCCAGCCTGAAGGAGGAATTGTTGTGTCCCATCTGCTACGACCCTTTCCGGGAAGCCGTGACCCTTTCGTGCGGCCACAACTTCTGCAAGGGCTGCGTCAGCCGATCCTGGGAAAACCGGCGCCACGCGTGCCCCGTGTGCAAGGAAAATTCCTCGCTGGAAGATCTCCGCGTCAACCACACCCTCAACAACCTGGTGGAGATGATCCTGAAGGAAGAGGGGCAGCAGAAAAGACGCGGCGCCGCCCTCTGCCCGATCCATCACGAGGATCCCAAGTTGTTTTGCCTGGAAGACAAGGAGCTGGCGTGTTTCGCCTGCCAGAATTCCAAGCAGCACGAAGGGCACAAGATGAGGCCGGTGCAGGAAGCGGCGGCGGATTTTAGGGTGAGAAAGGGGGGCGGCGGGAGGGGGGGGGGGATGGACGGCAGGGAGACGCATCCCAAAAGCTGGATTCGTGTCCCGAATTTGCCAGGGCGGGATTTAGGAGGAGGCAGCCACGCTTCCCTGCGGGAATGCGGCGGCCGCTGGGTGCTGTCCTGCCTTTTAATTAGCCGGTGTTTTAATTATCCAGCCCGGATCCTGCGGGAAAGGGGAGAGGGGACGATGCTTCCCGGCGGCTTCTCCTTGATCCCAGCTTGGATCCGGCCGCGCTGGTTACTCCAGCGGCGCCGCGGGGTTGGGAGCGGCGTTGGGATTTGGGAGTTGCACAATTCCCGCAGAAAGGAGGGACGGGGATAGGGAGGCAGCCACGGACAGGAGGAGGAGGAGGAGGAGGAGATGGGATGCAGCCAGGAGCTGGGAATGCCGCCAGGACACGCTGGAAAACAGCCGGCGCCGCCCTGACTCATCCCGCTGGGATGAGCCGCGTTTCAAACGCGGCGGGAAAAACTTCCCGGGGGAATGGGAATGGGGCTGCCCAAGGCACCGGGATAGGCGGGGATGGGACTTCCCTAAAAACCAGGGAGGAGGATTCCCCGTGGAGCGAAGCTCCTCTTCCTCCCAGCTCCACCGATCCCGGCTGGCGGAGGGGAAAGGTGGGATCGAGCAAAGATCCGGCCCTGGGGGGTCTTTATCCAAACGGGAAATCCCGGGAATGGGGGAGTCCTGAGGGCGTCTCCTCCCCGCAGGCCAAGCTGGCGAACATGGAATCTTCCCTGCGGGATAAGGCCAAGGATTTCGGGACCGTGCGCCGCTCCTACGAATCCATCTCCCGGCACAACGAGGTGCGTGTTCCCTCCCGGGAGCTGGGATTGATCCCGATCCTGATCCCAATCCCGATCCCAATCCCGCACGTGCACGGCGGTGGAGCGCTGATCCCATCCCGGGAGAGGAGAGCGGTGGGAATTTGGGAAGGGCAGCGTGATCCCAGTGAATTCCTGAGCGCTGGAGCTGCTCGGAGAGCTCCAGAAAGGGGAGTCCAGGGAATTTGGGTGCTCCAAAAGTGGGATTGATCCCGGTCCTGATCCCAATCCTGATCCCAATCCTGCACATGCAGCTGAGGTGGAGCACTGATCCCATCCCGGGAGAGGGGAGCAGTGGGGATTTGAGAAGCGAGGATGGGAATTTGGGAAGGGCAGCGTGATCCCAATGAATTCCTGAGTGCTGGAGCGGCTCGGAGAACTCCGGGAAGGAGGAGTCGAGGGAATTTGGGCACTCCGCAGCTGGGATTGATCCCGGTCCTGATCCCAATCCTGATCCCAATCCTGCACATGGATCTGAGGGGGAGCGCTGATCCCATCCCAGGAGAGGAGAGCAGTGGGGATTTGGGAAGCGAGGATGGAAATTTGGGAAGGGCAGCGTGATCCCAGTGAATTCCTGAGTGCTGGAGCGGCTCGGAGAACTCCGGGAAGGAGGAGTCCAGGGAATCTGGGCACTCCACAGCTGGGATTGATCCCAATCCCAATCCTGCACATGCAGCTGAGGTGGAGCGCTGATCCCATCCTGGGAGAGGAGAGCGGTGGGGATTTGGGAAGCGAGGATGGGAATTTGGGAAGGGCAGCATGATCCCAATGAATTCCTGAGTGCTGGAGTGGCTCAGAGAACTCCGGGAAGGAGGAGTCCAGGGAATTTGGGCACTCCGCAGCTGGGATTGATCCCGGTCCTGATCCCAATCCCGATCCCAATCCTGCACATGCAGCTGAGGGGGAGCGCTGATCCCATCCCGGGAAAGGAGAGCGGTGGGGATTTGGGAAGCGAGGATGGAAATTTGGGAAGGGCAGCGTGATCCCAGTGAATTCCTGAGTGCTGGAGCTGATTGGAGAACTCCGGGAAGGAGGAGTCCAGGGAATTTGGGTGCTCTGGCGGTGGGATTGATCTGGATCCTGGTCGGGAATGCAGCTGTGGTGGAGCACTGATCCTATCCTGGGAGAGGGGAGCGGTGGGGATTTGGGAAGTGAGGATGGGAATTTGGGAAGGGCAGCATGATCCCAATGAATCCCTGAGCGCTGGAGCTGATTGGAGAGCTCTGGGAAGGAGGAGCCCAGGGAATTTGGGCACTCCACAGCTGGGATTGATCCCAATCCCAATCCTGCACATGGATCTGAGGGGGAGCGCTGATCCCATCCCGAGAGAGGAGAGCAGTGGGGATTTGGGAAGCGAGGATGGGAATTTGGGAAAGGCAGCGTGATCCCAGTGAATTCCTGAGTGCTGGAGCAGCTCGGAGAACTCCGGGAAGGAGGAGTCCAGGGAATTTGGGTGCTCCGGAGGTGGGATCTGGATCCTGGTCGGGAATGCAGCTGTGGTGGAGCACTGATCCCATCCTGGGAGAGGGGAGCAGTGGGGATTTGGGAAGCGAGGATGGGAATTTGGAAAGGGCAGCGTGATCCCAGTGAATTCCTGAGCGCTGGAGCGGCTCAGAGAACTCCAGAAAGGGGAGTCCAGGGAATTTGGGTGCTCCAGAAGTGGGATTGATCCCGGTCCTGATCCCAATCCCGATCCCAATCCTGCACATGCAGCTGAGGGGGAGCACTGATCCCATCCCAGGAGAGGAGAGCGGTGGGGATTTGGGAAGCGAGGATGGGAATTTGGGAAGGGCAGCGTGATCCCAGTGAATTCCTGAGTGCTGGAGCGGCTCAGAGAACTCCGGGAAGGAGGAGTCGAGGGAATTTGGGTGCTCCGGAGGTGGGATTGATCTGGATCCTGATCAGGAATGCAGCTGAGGTGGAGCACTGATCCTATCCTGGGAGAGGGAAGCGGTGGGGATTTGGGAAGCGAGGATGGGAATTTGGGAAGGGCAGCATGATCCCAATGAATTCCTGAGTGCTGGAGTGGCTCGGAGAGCTCCAGAAAGGGGAGTCCAAGGAATTTGGGTTCTCCAGAAGTGGGATTGATCCCGGTCCTGATCCCAATCCCGATCCCAATCCTGCACATGCAGCTGAGGGGGAGCACTGATCCCATCCCAGGAGAGGAGAGCGGTGGGGATTTGGGAAGCGAGGATGGGAATTTGGGAAGGGCAGCGTGATCCCAGTGAATTCCTGAGTGCTGGAGCGGCTCAGAGAACTCCGGGAAGGAGGAGTCGAGGGAATTTGGGTGCTCCGGAGGTGGGATTGATCTGGATCCTGATCAGGAATGCAGCTGAGGTGGAGCACTGATCCTATCCTGGGAGAGGGAAGCGGTGGGGATTTGGGAAGCGAGGATGGGAATTTGGGAAGGGCAGCATGATCCCAATGAATTCCTGAGTGCTGGAGTGGCTCGGAGAGCTCCAGAAAGGGGAGTCCAAGGAATTTGGGTTCTCCAGAAGTGGGATTGATCCCGGTCCTGATCCCAATCCCGATCCCAATCCTACACATGCAGCTGAGGGGGAGCACTGATCCCATCCCAGGAAAGGAGAGCGGTGGGGATTTGGGAAGCGAGGATGGGAATTTGGGAAGGGCAGCGTGATCCCAGTGAATTCCTGAGCACTGGAGTGGCTCGGAGAACTCCGGGAAGGAGGAGTCCAGGGAATTTGGGTGCTCCGGAGGTGGGGTTGATCTGGATCCTGATCGGGAATGCAGCTGTGGTGGAGCACTGATCCTATCCCAGGAGAGGGGAGCGGTGGGGATTTGGGAAGCGAGGATGGGAATTTGGGAAGGGCAGCATGATCCCAATGAATTCCTGAGTGCTGGAGCGGCTCAGAGAACTCCGGGAAGGAGTTCAGGGAATTTGGGCACTCCACAGCTGGGATTGATCCCAATCCCAATCCTGCACATGGATCTGAGGGGGAGCACTGATCCCATCCCAGGAAAGGAGAGCGGTGGGAATTTGGGAAGTGAGGATGGGAATTTGGGAAGGGCAGCGTGATCCAAGCGAACCCAGAGAATTCCTGAGCGCCGGAGCTGCTCCAAAGAGGACCCCAGGGAATTCGGGTGCTCCAGAAGGAGGCGCCGACATTCCCAGCTGGAGCCAGGTGCTGCCATTCCCAGGTGGAGTCGGTGCGGCTGGAGCAGCAGGTGAAGTGGGAATTCGAGAAGCTGCACAAGTTCCTGTGGGATGAGGAGCAGGCGGTGCTGGCGCAGCTCCGGGAGGAGGTGCAGCGGAAGCAGGATCTGATCCAGGGGAAGATGGAGCAGCTGATGGAGGAGAGCAAGGCCCTGCTCAGGGAGGCCGCGCAGCTCCAGGCGGACCTCAAGGAAGACGACTACACATTCCTGATGGTAATTCCCACCGGGATCCCGCTCCGTGCCCGCATCCCGCCTCCCCCGAGTGATCCGTTGCCTGTCGGAATTCCAGTGGCAAGGGGGATCTGATCCCCGGTGTCTCCTCTTTTCTTTTCCAGACCCACAAGAACCGCAAGAGGAGGTAGGTCCTGATCCTGCCACATCCGTGGGAATCTGGGAACGGCTGAGCCCTTCCTGGGGGCTGGATGGGGTCTCCTGCCTGGATGGAGCGAGGTCCCTGCTCCAAGAAAATTCCAGTGTCCCCTCCGAGTCTGGGAGATGCTGGATGTCCCCTGGGTGCTCCGGGCAGGATGAGGGACACCAAGTGGAATTTCAGGGTTTGGGGGAAGCATTAAATCCCAGATTTTGTGGGAATTGAGGGAGAACAAGCTTGGGAGATGCCGGGTGCTGTTGGGAAGCTCCTGCTGAACCACGGGATGTTGGGAGCCCCATCCCGATCCTTTCTCCATGGTCGATCCCTGCCCTAGGATCGCCTGCACGGCCGAGGAGCCGGAGGCTGTTCCCTCGGGAATGCTCCTGGATGTGGCCAAGTACCTGGGATCGCTCCAGTACAACGTGTGGAAGAAGATGCTGGACACCATCACCGTGGGTGAGAAACCGGGAACATCCGGAGCGGGGCTTTTCCAGGGGTGGAAAGATGGGAAAGGTGGAGATGGATTTCTCCTGAAAGGGTGGTTGGGAGGGGTCTGGAAAGATGGGAAACATGGAGCTGGGATGGGCCTGGAATGGGGACTGGAGAGATCCAAGGTGATTTCACCCCAAAAGGGAAACCTTGGAATCCCCATGGTGATGTGGGTTAGGGATAAATCCATGGATAGGGATGGATGGATCCATGGATGGATCAATCAATGCATGGATGGAGGGATGGATGGATGGATGGATGGATGGATGGATGGATGGATGGATGGATGGATGGAGGGATCCATCCATGGAGACATGGAGGGAGGGATGGGTCCATGGATGGAGGGATGGATGGATGGATCCACAAATGGATCCATGGATGGATGGATGGATGGATGAATACATGGATCCATGGATGGATCCACGAATGGATCCGTGGATGGAGGGAGGGATCCATGAATAGATCCATGGAGGAATGGATGGAGAGGAGGGATGCATGGATGGATGGATGGATGGATCCATCCATGGAGAGATGGAAGGAGGGATGGATGGATGGATCCATGAATGGATCCATGGAGGGAGGGATGGATGGAGTGATCCATGGATGAATACATGGATCCATGGATGGAGGGAGAGATCCATGGATGGATGGATGGATGGATGAATACATGGATCCATGGATGGATCCACAAATGGATCCATGGATGGAGGAAGGGATCCATGGATGGATGGATGGATGGATCCATCCATGGAGAGATGGATGGAGGGATGGGTCCATGGATGGATGGAGGGAAGGATGGATGGATGAATACATGGATCCATGGATGGAGAGAGGGATCCATGGATGGATGGATGGATGGATGGAGTGATCCATGGATGAATACATGGATCCATGGATGGATCCACAAATGGGTCCATGGATGGATGGATGGATGGATGGATCCATCCATGGAGAGATGGATGGAGGGATGGGTCCATGGATGGATGTAGGGATGGATGGATGGATGTAGTGATCCATGGATGAATACATGGATCCATGGATAGATCCACGAATGGATCCATGGATGGAGGAAGGGATCCATGGATGGATGGATCCATGAATAGATCCATGGAGGAATGGATGGAGGGGAGGGATGGATGGATCCATGGATAGATCCATGAATGAAGACATGCATCCATGGGTGGATCCAAGGAGGGGTCCATGGAGGGATGGATGCCGAGCTGCCAATTTCCAGTAAAACATTCCCATTCCCGGCCAGTCCCCTTCAGCCTGGATCCCAACTCGGCCGCGGGCTGGCTCTCGGTGTCCGATGACCTCACCAGCGTCTCCAACCGCGGCTACAAACTCTCCGTGGAAAACCCGGAGCGCTTCACCTCCGCCCCCTGCATCCTGGGATCCCGCGGCTTCTCCGAAGGCTTCCACACGTGGGAAGTGGACCTGGGCGGGCTGACCAACTGGAGGGTGGGCGTGTCCCGGCCCCACAGAGGCTCCCACTGGACTTTCCACCACGATTCCCGCTCCGGATTCTGGTACATCTACCACCTTCCCGGGAAAGACGAGTGCCGGGCGTCCAACGCCGTGCGCTCGGAAGCGGCGCCGGGAAACCTCCAGCGGATCCGGGTGGAGCTGGACTGCACCGAGGGGGAATTGTCCTTCTACGACGCCGACCTCCGGAGCCACATCTACACATTCCATGAGAAATTCGGCGGGGTCGTCTTCCCGTATTTCTACGTGGGAGGGCCCCAGGGGGGTGCCACGGCAAAGACGCTCAGGATTTGTCCGCTCCGGGTCCGTGTCCACGAGGATATCCCGGTCTAAGGGTCTCTTACCTCCTGGTGGGGTTCTCCAGGTGCTTTTCCAGCTTTTCTGGTGCCGTTCTCCGGGTGCTTTTCCAGGGGAAAAAAAAAAAACAGGGATAAGAACGTTTGTTTGTAGCGCCTCGGTTTTATCGTTAATAAATGTTAATAAACTCTTCCCGTGTGGTTCTGTTCCCAAATCCCAAATTTTCCCTGCCCCTCTCCATCATGGATCCGGGCTGGGAAGGCTTTGGGAACAAGGAGTTTCCCTGTCAGGGGATATAAATAAGGAATTATACCATTTAGGGGCTTTTCCTGGAGTTTTCAGGGATCCGGGAATCCCTGCTGTGGACGGCGATCCTGATCCCGGCTCTTGGAATGGGAAAATCCCACAGGATTTGGCTGGACAAGGGGTTCGTCCCCTCCACATGGAAAACCATCAATGGGAACATCCCTGGGAGCATCCCACCTCCTCCACCCTTTTTCCCAGGGCTTTATCCCTCCAAGGGGCTTTTCCCTGAATTCCCAGCTCCGGGAATCCGGTGTCGTTGGTGTTGAGAAGTGGAGGAAGTCTGGAGTTTTTATCCGGAGTTGATCCCATCCAAATGGCTTTTTCCCAAATCCGGGTGGGTCCTTGGGATTTCCGATGATTCCATGGGGAAAGGGCAGGGGCTGGCTGGCCCATCCTGCCCTTTTCCTGCCTTTTCCCTGCTTTCCTCCTGCCCGGATTCCGACAGGAGCAGGTGGTTTCCATGGTTTCCCACCATTTGCTCGGGAAGATCCTTAGGAACAAGAGCCGGAGGAGGGAAAACAAAAGGGAGACGCTGGAGCTGGAGGCGAGCGGGGGCCACGCCAGGATCCTCCCACGGCGTATCCCTGGCGACAGGAAAGGACGGAAAAGCAGCGGGAACATCCCAACTCTCTCCCACCATCCCATCTCCATCCTCACTCCCTCCATCCCTTTTCCGTCCTTCCTCCTTCCATCCCGTCTCCATCCATCCCCATCTTTCTTCCGTCCCATCTCTCTCCCTCCTTCCTCCCTCAGTCCATCCATCCCCTCCGTCTCCATCCTCCCTCCCTCCCTCCATCCCATCTCCAACCATTCCTCCTCCCTCCCATCTCCATCCTCTCCCTCCCTCTATCCCATGTCCCTGTTCCATCCATCCCATATCCATTCTCCGTTCATCCCATCTCCATCAATCCCTCGCTGCCTCCATCTCCATCCTCCCTCCCTCCTTCCATCCCATCCCATCCCATCCCATCCCATCCCATCCCATCCCATCCCATCCCATCCCATCCCATCCCACTTCCATTCCTCCATCATCCCACCTCCATTCCCTCCCTCCATTCCTCCTCGATTTCCTCCATCCCACCTCCATCCCTCCTCCATCCCACCTCCATTCCCTCCTCCATCCCACCTCCATTCCTCCTCCATCCCACCTCCATTTCCTCCATCCCACCTCCATTCCTCCTCCATCCCACCTCCATTTCCTCCATCCCACCTCCATTCCCTCCCTCCATCCCACTTCCATTTCCTCCATCCCACCTCCAGTCCTTCCCTCCATCCCACCTCCATTCCCTCCATCCCACCTCCATCCCTCCTCCATCCCACCTCCATCCCTCCTCCATCCCACCTCCATTCCCTTCCTCCGTCCCACCTCCATTCCCTCCTCCATCCCACCTCCATTCCTTCCATCCCACCTCCATTCCTCCTCCACCCCACCTCCATTCCCTTCCTCCATCCCATCTCCAGTCCCTCCTTCCATTCCCTCCATCCCACCTCCAGTCCCTTCCTCCGTCCCCCTTCCATTCCCTCCATCCCACCTCCATTCCTTCCATCCCATCTCCATTCCCTCCCTCCATCCCACCTCCATTCCTTCCATCCCACTTCCATTCCTTCCATCCCACCTCCATTCCCATCCCATCCCACCTCCATTCCCTCCTTCCATCCCACCTCCATTCCTCCTCCATCCCACCTCCATTTCCTCCATCCCACCTCCATTCCCTCCACCATCCCACCTCCATTCCCTCCTCCATCCCTCCTCCATCCCACCTCCATCCCTCCTCCATCCCACCTCCATTCCCTCCTCCATCCCACCTCCATTCCCTCCCTCCATCCCACCTCCATTCCCTCCCTCCATCCCACCTCCATTCCCTCCCTCCATCCCACTTCCATTCCTTCCATCCCACCTCCATTGCCTCCCTCCATCCCATCCCATCCCATCCTCATCCTCATCCTCATCCTCATCCTCATCCTCATCCTCACTCCCTCTATCCCATCTCCATCTTCCCTCTATCCCATCTCCGTCCTCCTTCCCTCCATCCCAACCATCTCCATTCCATCTCCCACCATCCCATCCCATCCCATCCCATCCCATCCCATCCCATCCCATCCCATCCCATCCCATCCCATCCCATCCCATCCCATCCCATCTCCATCCCCCCTCCCCGTGCCGTATCCCGACATCCCCCATCACCCCAAAATCCTGGCACCCTCTGGAATCCCCGCCAATTTGGGAAGTCTTTGGGAATGTGAGGCCTCGAGTTTTCCCAGCTTTTCCCCGGAATGTTGGAGGGGAAAAGTGAGGGAAGCTCCAGGAAAGGAGGGGGTGGTGCGGAGATTCCTCTGCAGCCTTTCCATCCCAAAAACTGCAACTCCACCTGGGAAAAAGTAGATCCTTGCTTGGAAGGGTCTCCTTTAGTCTTAGTCTTAGTCTTAGTCTTAGTCTTAGTCTTAATCTTAGTCTTATTCTTTTTTTTTTTAACTATTTTTATTTCATTTTTATTTCAAATTTTATTTTAATTTTTCATTCTTTTTAATTCTAGTTTTCTTTTCGATTTTTATTTTTCGTTCTCTATGTATTTTCATTTCGGATTGCTTTGCTTTTTAAATGTCACTTTTTATTTTTTGTTGTTGATTTCTTTTTATTTCTTCATTTTTTTATGGTTTTGAAATTTTGAAAATAATTTTTATTTTTATCTCTTTTTTTTAATTTTTCTCCTTTTTTTCCCTTTCATTTTTCTTTCTTTTTTGCTTATTTCGATTTTGGCCTTTGCTTTATTATTTTACAGAATTTCTTGTTTATTTAAAAAAATTATTTACTTCTCTTTTTATATTTGTTTTCCATTTTATTCGGTAATTTATATTTCATATAAACATTTCACACTCATTTAAATCTTTTCTATTTATTTCTCTTAAATGCCGTATTTTATTTATTTATTTTTCTATTTTTTTTTTCTATTTTCAATACTTTTGCCTTTCTTTTAAATTTCTTTTCTATTTATTTTTGTATTTAGCTTTTAGATTTATGTTCTGTTTTCCTCGGGCTTTATAATTCTATTTATTTCCATTTTCCAACATTTATTTATATTTCTTTTTACATTTCTTTAAAATTTATATTTATTTTAAATTTATATTTATTTTTTACATTAATTTGATCATTTTGATAATTATTTTAAAATTAATTTCGCGTTTATTTCACATTTACTGTTACTAATTTCCCCCCTATTTTCCCCACATTTTCCCCATCCCATTTTCCCATTTTTAATCCCAGTTTCCCCCACAAATCCCATCATTTATTCCCCCATTTTTCCCACCATTCCCACCCCATTCCCGCTCCTCCAGCCGATCCCGGGACCCCCCTGGATCCCCTGGATCCCATCCCAGGATTTCGGGGGGGGGGGGGAGGGGAGGGGCTCCTTTGCCCCCCTTCCCCCCCCCCGAGAGGGGCGGGGCCTCCACAGCCGGCGGCTCGCCATTGGCTGCCTCTCGCCGATGATGTCATTTCTGACCAATCAGCGCTCGAAGCCGCGCCTTTGCCCGGCCCCTTCCCTCCCTCCCGGTACCCGGAGCATCCCAAGGATTTGGGGGATTTGGGGGACGCGGGAGCCCCCCCGGGAGGGGGGATTTGGGGGATTTGGGGGCCGCTGGCATTCCCAGGGACAGGGATCATGGAAAGGGAATGGTTCGGGCGGGAAGCGACTTAAATCCCATCCCATTCCAGCCCTGACACCTCCCCCGATGATCCCAGGCTGCTCCAAGCTTTCCCTGGCCACTCCCAGGGATCCAGGGGCAGCCACAGCTGCTCTGGGAATTCCAGCCCAGCCGGGAATTCCTTCCCAAGATCCCAGCCCAAGCTCCCCTTTCCCACTGGGAAGCCATTCCCTGCCTCCTGCCCCTCCAGCCCAAATCCCAAATCCCAGCTCTCCTGGAGCCCCTTCAGGCTCGGGAGCAGCTCCTCCAGCCTGGAGCTGATCCCACGGATCCCGGGAATGGTTTGGTGCCTATGGAAAAGGGATGACATCCCACGGTTCCCATCTCCCTGGGGACTCCCCACTTTCCATGACCTCCTTTTCCCGAGCCTCCTTCAGTTGGGATCAGCACGCGCCGTTGGGGAAAAGGAACTCCAGGCGTTGGGGCATCCAGGGTGGAGTGGGACAATCCTTAGGGATGGCGGCCACCAAGTGTTCCCGGCTCCTGGGGATGATCCCAAGCTCCATCCCTAAAAAACACGGAGGGGGACGCGGAGCCACCTCCAGGTGTGACCCTCCCAGTGCTCCCAGCACCATTCCCAGCTCCAGTTGATCCATGGCCACCAAGGGGGACAGGGATGGGGTGGCGCCCTGAGCCAGGATCATGGGAAGAGCCCATGGATTCAGGGAATCTCAAAGGAGCCGCCGGTGCCAGGCACGGCCGGGACGTCCCTGGAGCCACTCAAGGGCTCTTTGTCCCCAGTTCGGCCGCTGGGATTTGACCCTTTCCTGGCTTTTGTCCCTCTGGAATGTGCTCCAATCCCAACCCCTCCACAGCACGTCCCAAGGCAATCCTGAATCCTGCCTGCACGGAACTTTCCCAGCAGGGAAAGGGTGGGAAAGGATCCTTTGGGATTTTCAGCAGGATCCCATCCCATTCCACCCCAGGGACACCTTCCCCTATCCCAGATTTCTCCAAGCCCCATCCGACCTGGAATCGAACATTCCAGAGCCGGAATATGCAATTCCCCCTCAATTCCAACCTGGCCATCCTGTCCTTCCTGATGCCCTGTCCCCAAACCCACCCTAAATCCCTTTTCCAGAGGGATCCACGTTCCCAAAACCCTCCCAGCCTTCTGTGTGTAATGGAGAAACCCAGAGCCTAAAAATACCGGGATGATTCCCAGAGGTGCCGGGCGTGTGACCGCATCCGCCGGCGGAAAATAGGCCGGGATGAGGCGGATTTGGGGAAGGAGAGCCGGAATTTGGGAAGGACTCGGCACTCTGGAGGCGCTCGTGTTCCACCCGGATTCCCTGGAGCCTCCGCTCGCCCCAGGACCGGCCCCTAAATAGTTCTGGGATCTGGGACTCGGCCTCTCCGTGTTCCCATGGCCCGGATTGGGGATGGAGGAGGACGAGTCCGGGTGGGAATTTGTGGCTGGGAATGGGTCAGGATGGGATTGGGACATGTCCCGGGGCTGGGAGGGTGGAGGGGACACCTCAGTGTCCCCCAGGATGGACCGGACATCCCATTGTTCCCCATCTTGATGTCACCCCATTGTCCCTCAGGATGGACAGGACATCCCATTGTCCCCCCACCTTGGAGATGTCACCCCATTATCTTGGAGATGTCACCCCATTGTCCCTCAGGATGCAGGGGACATCCCATTGTCCCCAAATCTTGGAGATGTCACCCCATCGTCCCTCAGGATGGACAGGACATCCCATTGTCCCCAAATCTTGGAGATGTCACCCCATTGTCCCTCAGGATGCAGGGGACATCCCATTGTCCCCAAATCTTGGAGATGTCACCCCATCGTCCCTCAGGATGCAGGGGACATCCCATTGTCCCTAAATCTTGGAGATGTCACCCCATTATCTTGGAGATGTCACCCCATTGTCCCTCAGGATGCAGGGGACATCCCATTGTCCCCAAATCTTGGAGATGTCACCCCATTGTCCCTCAGGATGGACAGGACATCCCATTGTCCCCAAAACTTGGAGATGTCACCCCATCGTCCCTCAGGCATGCAGGGGACATCCCATTGTCCCCAAATCTTGGAGATGTCACCCCATTGTCCCTCAGGATGGACAGGACATCCCACTGTCCCCAAATCTTGGAGATGTCACCCCATCGTCCCTCAGGATGGAGGGGACATCCCATTGTCCCCAGATCTTGGAGATGTCACCCCATCGTCCCTCAGGATGCAGGGGACATCCCATTGTCCCCAAATCTTGGAGATGTCACCCCATTATCTTGGAGATGTCACCCCATTGTCCCTCAGGATGCAGGGGACATCCCATTGTCCCCAAAACTTGGAGATGTCACCCCATTGTCCTCCAGGATGGACGGGACATCCCATTGTCCCCAGATCTTGGAGATGTCACCCCATTGTCCCTCAGGATGGAGGGGACATCCCATTGTCCCTAAATCTTGGAGATGTCACCCCATTATCTTGGAGATGTCACCCCATTGTCCCTCAGGATGGACAGGACATCCCACTGTCCCCAAATCTTGGAGATGTCACCCCATCGTCCCTCAGGATGGAGGGGACATCCCATTGTCCCCAAAACTTGGAGATGTCACCTCATTGTCCTCCAGGATGGACGGGACATCCCATTGTCCCCAGATCTTGGAGATGTCACCCCATTGTCCCTCAGGATGGAGGGGACATCCCATTGTCCCTAAATCTTGGAGATGTCACCCCATTGTCCCTCAGGATGCAGGGGACATCCCACTGTCCCCAAATCTTGGAGATGTCACCCCATTGTCCCTCAGGATGCAGGGGACATCCCATTGTCCCCAAATCTTGGAGATGTCACCCCATTGTCCCTCAGGATGGACAGGACATCCCATTGTCCCCAAATCTTGGAGATGTCACCCCATCGTCCCTCAGGATGGAGGGGACATCCCCTTGTCCCCAAAACTTGGAGATGTCACCTCATTGTCCTCCAGGATGGACGGGACATCCCATTGTCCCCAGATCTTGGAGATGTCACCCCATCATCCCCCATATTTGGGAGGACACCCCATTGTCCCCCCCAACTTGGAGATATCACCCCTTTGTCCTCCAGGATAGACAGGACACCCCACTGTCCCCAAATTTTGGAGATGTCACCCCACTGTCCCCCAGGATGGAGGGGACATCCCATTTTGCCCCCATATTTGGAAGGACACCCCATTATCTTGGAGACGTCACCCCACTGTCCCCAAATCTTGGATGCATCACCCCATTGTCCCCCAGGATGGAGGGGAAATTCCATTGTCCCCCATCTTGGAGATGCCACCCCATTGTCCCCCATATTTGAAACATCACCCCATTGTCCCCTAGAGTGGAGAGGGCACCCCAGGATGGAGGGGTCACCCCATTGTCCCCCCATATTGATGTCACCCCATTGTCCCCCAGGACGGAGGGGTCACCCCATTGTCCCCCACCCTGGAGATGTCACCCCATTGTCCCCCAGGATGGAGGGGTCACCCCATTGTCCCCCATATCGATGTCACCCCACTGTCCCCCATATCGCTGTCACCCCACTGTCCCCCCCATATCGCTGTCACCCCACTGTCCTCCCATATCGATGTCACCCCATTGTCCCCCCCATATCGATGTCACCCCACTGTCCCCCATATCGCTGTCACCCCACTGTCCCCCCCATATCGCTGTCACCCCATTGTCCCCCCATATCGCTGTCACCCCACTGTCCCCCCCATATCGCTGTCACCCCACTGTCCCCCCATATCGCTGTCACCCCACTGTCCCCCCCATATCGCTGTCACCCCACTGTCCCCCATATCGCTGTCACCCCACTGTCCCCCATATCGCTGTCACCCCACCGTCCCCCCCATATCGCTGTCACCCCATTGTCCCCATATCGATGTCACCCCACTGTCCCCCATATCGCTGTCACCCCATTGTCCCCCATATCGCTGTCACCCCACCATCCCCCCCATATCGCTGTCACCCCATTGTCCCCCCATATCGATGTCACCCCACTGTCCCCCCATATCGACGTCACCCCACTGTCCCCCATATCGCTGTCACCCCACTGTCCCCCATATCGCTGTCACCCCACTGTCCCCCCCATATCGCTGTCACCCCACTGTCCCCCATATCGATGTCACCCCACTGTCCCCCCCATATCGATGTCACCCTATTGCCCCCCCATATCGATGTCACCCCACTGTCCCCCATATTGCTGTCACCCCATTGTCCCCATATCGCTGTCACCCCACTGTCCCCCCCATATCGATGTCACCCCATTGTCCCCCATATCGATGTCACCCCATTGTCCCCCATATCGATGTCATCCCACTGTCCCCCATATCGCTGTCACCCCACTGTCCCCCCCATATCGATGTCACCCCATTGTCCCCCATATCGCTGTCACCCCATTGTCCCCCCCATATCGATGTCACCCCACTGTCCCCCATATCGCTGTCACCCCATTGTCCCCCATATCGCTGTCACCCCACTGTCCCCCCCATATCGATGTCACCCTATTGTCCCCCCCATATCGCTGTCACCCCATTGTCCCCATATTGATGTCACCCCATTGTCCCCCCATATCGCTGTCACCCCACTGTCCCCCCATATCGATGTCACCCCATTGTCCCCCCATATCGCTGTCACTCCACTGTCCCCCCCATACCGCTGTCACCCCATTGTCCCCCCATATCGCTGTCACCCCACTGTCCCCCATATCGATGTCACCCCATTGTCCCCCATATCGCTGTCACCCCACTGTCCCCCATATCGATGTCACCCCATTGTCCCCCCATATCGATGTCACCCCACTGTCCCCCATATCGATGTCACCCCACTGTCCCCCCCATATCGCTGTCACCCCATTGTCCCCCATATCGCTGTCACCCCACTGTCCTCCCATATCGATGTCACCCCATTGTCCCCCCCATATCGATGTCACCCCACTGTCCCCCCATATCGATGTCACCCCATTGTCCCCATATCGCTGTCACCCCATTGTCCCCCATATCGATGTCATCCCACTGTCCCCCCATATCGATGTCACCCCATTGTCCCCCCCATATCGCTGTCACCCCACTGTCCCCCCATATCGCTGTCACCCCATTGTCCCCCCCATATCGCTGTCACCCCACTGTCCCCCCATATCGATGTCACCCCACTGTCCCCCCCATATCGATGTCACCCCATTGTCCCCCTCATATCGATGTCACCCCACTGTCCCCCATATCGCTGTCACCCCATTGTCCCCCCCATATCGCTGTCACCCCATTGTCCCCCATATCGCTGTCACCCCACTGTCCCCCCTATATCGCTGTCACCCCACTGTCCCCCCCATATCGATGTCACCCCATTGTCCCCCCCATATCGATGTCACCCCATTGTCCCCCCATATCGCTGTCACCCCACTGTCCCCCCCATATCGCTGTCACCCCACTGTCCCCCATATCGCTGTCACCCCACTGTCCCCCCCATATCGCTGTCACCCCACTGTCCCCCATATCGCTGTCACCCCACTGTCCCCCCCATATCGATGTCACCCCATTGTCCCCCCCATATCGATGTCACCCCACTGTCCCCCCTATATCGCTGTCACCCCACTGTCCCCCCCATATCGCTGTCACCCCATTGTCCCCCATATCGCTGTCACCCCACTGTCCCCCCCATATCGCTGTCACCCCACTGTCCCCAAATTTGGGGCGCACCCCGGTGTCCCCGCGATGTGACAGGAGGGGACCAGGGACACTTTGCCCCCCCCCCGCGACGCCCCAGGCCCCCCCAAACCCCTCCGTGTCCCTTTGTCACTTTGTCCCTCTCCAGCTCTGTCCTGCTCTGGATCCAACCTTTCATCCATGCGCTCTTCCCAATCCAACCCCCACCCCAAACCCCTCTTTTTCGGCCCAAATCCCCCCCTTTTTTTTTTTTATCCCCCTTGATTTTTCCATCCGTCCTTTTTCTTTTTTTTTCTTCCCTTTTTTTTTTTTTTCTTCGCTGCTCCAACCCCAAAATAGCTGCGGGCTGTGACGTCACCGGGCGGGGCCCTCATTCGCACGGGATCTCGACCAATCAGCGGCCTCGGCGATGATGTCATGGGGGGCGCTGGGGACCCCCCGCCCGGGATGCTCCAAAGCCGCGTTAAAGGAGCCGGGAGAGCGCCAGGAGCAGCGCGACCACCGCCGTGGGTGAGTCCGGGGGGGCTCCGCTGGAATTTTGGGGGGGGAATTTTTGGGGAATTTTGGCGGGATCGGTTCACGGCAGGAGGGCTCGGATGGATTTGCGGGGGGTGGTGGCGGTGGTTGATGGATGGGAGTGGGGTTTGTAGGGAGTGGAAAAGGTTTTTGGGAGAGGGGGTTTGGCTCTGGATGTCGCGGTGGGGTCGTGGCCACTCTTTTGTCCCCCTGGACAGCGCGAGGTGTCCCCATCCCTTTTGGGGTGCTCGTCCCGCTCTTCCCGGGGCGTTTTCCAGCCACCTGGAATTCGCCCTTATCCCGTTCCTGCTGGAGACCTCCACCGCCCCATCCTCATCCTCATCCTCGGCTGCCGCCCCCAGTTTGGGATGGGGGATCAGCATCCTGGGGATCCGCATCCCCAGAATTCCCGAGGGATCCTCACCCCCAGCATTCCCAGAATTCCCAGAATTTTCCTGGGATCCGCATCTCCCACCCCCAGAATTCTTGGAGGACCCCCCCCCCCGCCTTCCCAGTAACCTCTGGGACCCCCATTCCAGCATCCCTGGGGGAGCCGCACCCCCCGAAATCCCGGGATTCTGCACCCTCAAAACCCTCGAGGGACCCGAACCCCTCGAAATCCCGGGATTCTGCACCCTCAAAACCCTCGGGGGGACTCGAACCCCTCGAAATCCCGGGATTCTGCACCCTCAAAACCCGAACCCCCCGAAATCCCAGGATTTCTGCCCCCCAGCATCCTCGGAGACCCGAATTCCCGGGGCGGACCTGCTCCCTCTGCATTCCCCGGATCCTGCCCTCCCCTCCCTCCCTGAATTTTTGGGAGACCCTCACCCCGTTATCCTGGGAGGACCTCCAGCATTCCCGGGATTTTGCTACCCCCGCGCCCCTGGGAACCCCTCGGGGGCTGCGCGGCCGCACCCAGAGCCCCCCAAAAATGTGGGAGAGAAGCCCCCCCCGAGGGCAGGACCCGAATTCCCGCTGGTGGCAGCAGCCGCTGGAATTTTTAGTCCAGGGAAAGGGAAAAAGCCAGGGGGAGGGAGGGAGGGAGGGAGGGAGAAGGCGCTGCCATCCCGCTTTTCCCCCTCTGGAGCCTCCCAAGCTCCCAGGAGGGAATGGGAAGCCCCCGCATCCCCTTCCCATTTTTCCATCCCCTCCTTCCATCGCCGGCTGCTTTTTCCAGGGGAAAAAAAAAAAAATGGGAGATGGGAGGGGGCTTTCCCTTGGAATTCAGGCTGGGAAAAGGGGGCGCAGCCCTTTGGGGGGTGGATCGGGATCCCTCTCCCTGCCACGTGCGCCTGGCCGAGAATGGGTTCGCATGGTCGGGAATGGGATCGTGCGATCGGGAATGGGATCGCCTGACTGGCAATGGGATCACCTCACCGGGATTGGGATCGCGCGGTCGGGAATGGGATCGTTCCATCCGCGCTGGGATCTGGGGCTGACAGCGACAGGTCCCCAACCACGCCCCGTTCCCATCGGGAATGGGGCAGGGACAGAATTCCCTCCTCCAAACGCCTGGAAGAGCGTCCCCATCCAGGCAGGAACGGGGCTGGACCACTCCCCTCCCATCCAGCCGTATCCCTAGGGATGGATCCCATTTTCCATCCGTTCTGGCTCTGGTGGGCGATCCCTACGTTTTATCCTGTGGGAACGCCACGCGAGGTTTGGGGAATGGGCATGGAATGCCAGCAGATCCCAGGGAAAACCGGGATTTGGGGTGGGAATGCCGGCAGCAGGGAGGCAGGAGTCCGGCAATCCCTTCCAGCCGGGTTATCCATCCTCCAGGAATCCTCCAGGAATCCATCGGAGCATCCCCACCCGATCCCGACCGGCCCCGCCCCGGGGGGCACCTGGAATAGGAGATGGTGATCCCAGCTGGATATTCCCACATTTCCTCCCTCTTCCCACTCCCAACAAGCCCTGGAAGCTGTGGCCGGGTTATTTTTGGGATCCCCGGGGCAGATCCCAGCAGGATTGGGGGGATGAGGGCTGGGATTTCTCGGGATGGGTGGGGCGTGGTGCAGCCCTGGAATGCTCATTCCCTAGGGAGCTGCAGGCATTTAAGGATCCCTGTTTTAAAGGAGGGATTTTGGGATCAAAATCCGGGGAAAATCCCCAAATCCCGCTTCATTCCCTGCTTTGGTGCAGCTGGGAAGGGCGTTTCCACCGGGAATGCCACCCAAAACCCCTGGGAATGAGGAGCAGCCTGGATTATCCCGGTTTTCATGATTCCCCATTCCCGTTCCGAGCCCTGGGGGTGGGTGGGGTGTCCTGGGAATGCTCCTAAATCCATGGAGACCCCGGGAAGGATCCCAGTGGGATGCGGGAGAGGATCCTGGAGCATCAGTAGGGGCAATTTGAGGACTGGGAATCTCGGGAAAAGAGTGGGGGGAACTGGAGGGGGAATTTGGGATAGACCAGGGCTGGGAGGGGTCCAGGTGTGCCCAGGTGTGTCCAGGTGTGTCCAGGTGTGTCCAGGTGTGGCTCCCGGCACGTGTCCTCACACGTGTGGGTTGGGAATATGGAGGTGGGAAGCGCTGCGTGTGCCAGGAACATCCCACGGGATGCGTCCATCATCCCCGTGTGTGCCCATCCCATCCCATCCCATCCCATCCCATCCCATCCCATCCCATCCCATCCCATCCCATCCCATTCCAGCATGTTCCCATCCCATCCCATCCCATCCCATCCCATCCCATCCCATCCCATCCCATCCCATCCCATCCTTCCAGCATGTTCCCATCCCATCATCCCAGTGTGTTCCTATCCTATTCCACTGTGTTCCCATCCCATCCCAACATTGTTCCCATTCCATTCCATCACACCGGTGTGTTCCCATTATCCCACCCCATCCCCCCAGTGTGTTCCCATTATCCCATCCCATCCCATCCCATCCCATCCCATCCCATCCCATCCCATCCCATTATTCTGGTGTGTTCCTGTCTCATCCCATCATCCCAGTATGTTCCCATTCCATCACATCCCAGTGTGCTCCCATCCCGTTATCCTGGTGTGTTCCCATCCCATCCCATCCCATCCCATCCCATCCCATCCCATCCCATCCCATCCCATCCCATCCCATCCCATTATCTCGGTGTGTTCCCATCCCATCCCATAATCCCAGTGTTTTCCCATCCCATCACATCCCAGTGTGTTCCCGTCACATCCCAGTGTGTTCCCATCCCATTATCACAATGTGTTCCCATCCCATAATCCCAGTGTGTTCCCATCCCATTATCCCAGTGTGTTCCCATCCCATTATCCCAGTGTGCTCCCATCATATCCCAGTGTGTTCCCATCATATCCCAGTGTGTTCCCATCCCATTATCCCGGTGTGTTCCCATCATATCCCAGTGTGTTCCCATCCCATTATCCCGGTGTGTTCCCATCATATCCCAGTGTGTTCCCATCATATCCCAGTGTGTTCCCATCCCATTATCCCGGTGTGTTCCCATCCCATCCCATCATCCTAGTGTGTTCCCGTCCCATCACACCAATGTGTTCCCATCCTCCCAGTGAGTTCTTATCCCATCCCATCCCATCCCATCCCATCCCATCCCATCCCATCCCATCCCATCCCATCCCATCCCATCCCATCCCATCCCATCCCAACATCCCATCATCCCAGTGTGTTCCCATCCTATTCCACTGTGTTCCCATTATCCCGTCCCATCCCACCACTGTTCCCATCCCATTCCATCCCCCCAGTGTGTTCCCATCCCATTATCCCAGTGCATTCCCATCCCATAATCCCAGTGTGTTCCCATCCCATAATCCCAGTGTGTTCCCATCCCATCCCATCCCATCCCATCCCATCCCATCCCATCCCATCCCATAATCCCAGTGTGTTCCCATCCCATCCCATTTTCCCAGTGCATTCCCATCCTATCCCATCCCATCCCATCCCATCCCATCCCATCCCATCCCATCCCATCCCATCCCATCCCATCCCATCCCATCCCATCCCATCCCATCCCATCATCCCAGTCTGTTCCCATCATCCCATTCCCGGGATCCTGCCACTGACCTGATCCCTCCCTTCCCTCCGCAGGCCCCAGCATCGCTCTTCCTGCAGAATTCCAAGGATTTCCTCGCCATGACTCTGGCCGGTATGACACCCCCACCCTGGCACCCCAAACTGGGCCGGTCCCATCCCGGGGTTTCCTGGGCTCATCCCTGCCCTGGAATGTTCCCGACATCCCAGTGGTGACAAACCGGGATCGACAGCCCCAGACAATCCCGAGTGCCTCCCGTTTTCCCTTTGCACATCTGGATCCTCAGCTCATCCTGCTTGGAACATCTGGGGCCGGCCACCATTCCCGATCCCACCCCTTCCCTGGAATGTGGAAATCCCCCCATCCCTCTGATCCCAATCCCAGCCCTTCCCTGGCACATGGAAGCCCCTCCATTCCTTTTTCCCCCATCCCAAAACTTTCCCTGGCACATGGAAGTCCTCCCACCCTTCTGATCCCAATCCCACCCCTTCTCTGGCATGGAGCGATCTCCTCATCCCTGTGATCCCAATCCCAGCCCTTCCCTGGCACATGGAAGTCCCCAATCCCTGTGATCCCGATCCCACCCCTTCCCTGGCACATGGAAGTCCCCAATCCCTGTGACCCCGATCCCACCCCTTCCCCGGCACATGGAAGTCCCCAATCCCTGTGATCCCGATCCCACCCCTTCCCCGGCACATGGAAGTCCCCAATCCCTGTGATCCCGATCCCACCCCTTCCCCGGCACATGGAAGTCCCCAATCCCTTCTATCCCAATCCCACCCATTCCCTGGCACATGGAGCAGCTCCCCCATTCCTTTAACCCAAATCCCCCCCTTTCCCTGGCATATGGAAGTCTCCCCACCCCTCGGACCCCAATCCCAATCCTTCCCTGACACGTGGAAGTCCCCCCACCCCTTTTTCCCCCATCCCAACCCTTTCCCTGGCACATGGAGCCCCCCCATCCCTCTGATCCCAATCCCAGCCCATTCCCTGTCACATGGAGCCCCCCCATCCCTCTGATCCCAATCCCAGCCCATTCCCTGTCACATGGAGCCCCCCCATCCCTCTGATCCCAATCCCAGCCCATTCCCTGTCACATGGAGCCCCCCCATCCCTCTGATCCCAATCCCAGCCCATTCCCTGTCACATGGGAGCACCTCCATCCCTCTGATCCCAATCCCAATCCTTCCGTGGCACATGGAGCCCCCCCATCCCTCTGATCCCAATCCCACCCCTTCCCCAGCACCCGGAGCCTCCCCATCCCTTCTACCCCAATCCCACCCTTTTCCTGGCACATGGGAGCCCCCCCATCCCTCTGATCCCAATCCCATCCCTTTCCTGTCGCAGGGCAGCCCCCCATCCCTCTGATCCCAATCCCAGCCCATCCCTGGCACATGGGAGCCCCCCATCCCTCTGATCCCAATCCCAGCCCATTCCCTGTCACATGGGAGCACCTCCATCCCTCTGATCCCAAATCCCAGCCCTTCCCTGGCACATGGAGCTCCCACATCCCTCTGATCCCAAATCCCACCCCTTCCCCAGCACCCGGAGCCTCCCCATCCCTTCTACCCCAATCCCAGCCCATTCCCTCCATCTGTTTTTTCCCCCATCCCAACCCCTTCCCTGACAGAAGAACTTTCCCCCATCCCTTTTACCCCAATCCCACCCTTTTCCTGGCACATGGAGCCCCCCCATCCCTCTGATCCCAATCCCAGCCCTTCCCTGGCACATGGAGCCCCCCATCCCTCTGATCCCAATCCCATCCCATTCCCTGTCACATGGGAGCCCCTCCATCCCTCTGATCCCAATCCCAATCCTTCCCTGGCACATGGAGCCCCCACATCCCTCTGATCCCAAATCCCAGCCCTTCCCTGGCACATGGAGCTCCCACATCCCGCTGATCCCAAATCCCACCCCTTCCCCAGCAGCTGGAGCCTCCCCATCCCTTCTACCCCAATCCCAGCCCATTCCCTGTCACATGGGAGCCCCTCCATCTGTTTTTTCCCCCATCCCAACCCCTTCCCTGACAGAAGAACTTTCCCCCATCCCTTTTACCCCAATCCCACCCTTTTCCTGTCGCAGGGCACTCCCCCATCCCTCTGATCCCAATCCCACCCATTCCCTGGCACATGGAGCCCCCCCATCCCTTTGATCCCAATCCCAGCCATTCCCTGGCACATGGAGTCCCTCCATCCCTCTGATCCCAATCCCTCCCCTTCCCCAGCACGTGGAAGTCTCCCCATCCCTTTTTCCCCAATCCCAGCCCATTCCCTGTCACATGGGAGCCCCTCCCCCATCCCTCTGATCCTGATCCCACCCCTTCCCTGACACGGAGCAATCCCCCCATCCCTCTGATCCCAATCCCAATCCCACACATTCCCCAGCATGTGGAAGTCTCCGCATCCCTCTGATCCTCATCCCACCCCTTCCCTGACATGGAGCAATCCCCCCATCCCTCTGATCCCAATCCCAAACCTTTCCTGAGATGTGGCAGCCCCCTCATCCCTCTGATCCCAATCCCAACCACTTCCCTTCCACATGGAGCCCTCCCATCCCTCCGATCCCGATCCCACTACTTCCCTGGAATGCGGAGCCCTCCCATCCCTCAGACCCCCATCCCAAACTCTTCCCTGGCACGGAACCTCTCCCCCATCCCTTTTATCCCAACCCCACCCTTTCCCTGGCACATAAATCCCACTCTGATCCCAATCCCACCCCTTCCCTGACACGGAGCAAGCCCCCATCCCTCTGATCCCAATCCCAACGTCTCTTCCCAGCCTACAAGGAGAAGATGAAGGAGCTGCCCCTCGTCTCCCTGTTCTGCTCCTGTTTCCTGTCGGATCCCCTGAACAAGCCCACCTACACCTACGAAGGTGGGACCCCATTCCCAATCCCACTGCAGCTCTGGGAATTCTGGGATCTCTGGGGGGCTTCAATCCCCCCCTCGGCATGAATGGGGCGGCGGCTCCGGAATTTTCTGGGAATTCAGCAGGAGGATGGGTTGGGGTCTGGAGAGGCTTGGGCAGACCCAGCCCCTGCAGCTCTCCCAAATATTCCCAGCTCGGCCCCATGGATGGGTTGGGATCCAGGGGGGCTCTGGCATCCCTTTATCCCATATCCGTATTTTTTGGGACCGGGTGATTCGTCCCAATCCATGTCCAGAGGCCACGGAATGGGATGTCCAGCCTTGGAGGGGTCCTCCAAGTTTTCCAGGGGGATCTACTCTGGAAAAGGGATCGCGGTCCCATTCCCAAAGCAGGGAGAGATGGAGACATGGGGACATTCCCAGCCCTCAGCTCTCCCAAATATTCCCAGCTTGGCCCCATGGATAGGTTGGGATCCAGGAGGGCTTCATTCCTTCATCCTGGAATGTGGGCTCCATATTCTCCAGCTCCAGGTGATTCATCCCAATCCATGTCCAGAGGCGATGGACGAGCCTTGGGAGGCTCCTCCAGGTTTTCCAGGGGGATCTACACTGGAAAAGGGGTCACAGTCCCATTCCCGCTTCCCAAAGCAGGGAGAGATGGAGAGACGGGGACATTCCCAGCCCTCAGCCCTCCCAAATATTCCCAGCTCAGCCCCATCCATGGGAATCCTGGAATTTCTACCCCACCCCACCACATCCCCGAACCCCAGGGATGCATTTGGGCTAAATTCGGATGAAATTCATGGACACCAGGAAAGGCGGAATCCCACCGTGAGGGCCATGGGTGCGGAATCCCGGAATGGGAATTCCCGGCGCTCATTCCAAGCCCTTTCCCCCACCCAGACACGGTGGACCTGACCTGGTGCGTCATCTCCGACATGGAAGTGATCGAGCTCAACAAACGGACCTCGGGCCAATCCTTCGAGGTCATCCTGAAGCCTCCGTCCTTCGACGGAATTCCGGAATTCAACGCTTCCCTGCCCCGGCGCCGCGACCCTTCCCTGGAGGAGATCCAGAAGAAGCTGGAAGCAGCGGAGGAGAGGAGAAAGGTGGGTGCGACACCCAGTAAATTCCCCCCGTTTTTGGGTTGGGAAGAGGCGGCTTTATCCCGGGAATGTCCCCACGGTGTCCCCAGTACCAGGAGGCGGAGCTGCTGAAGCACCTGGCGGAAAAGCGGGAGCACGAGCGGGAAGTGATCCAGAAGGCCATCGAGGAGAACAACAACTTCATCAAGATGGCCAAGGAGAAGCTGGCGCAGAAGATGGAATCCAACAAGGAAAACCGCGAGGCCCATCTGGCGGCCATGTTGGAGCGCCTCCAGGAGAAGGTGAGAGCCCGGAAAAGAGGGATTGGGATGGGTTGGGATATTCGGGATACTGGGGGGGCACCACCAAAGAGGGGCTCCTGCTTCCATTCCCATCCAGGTGCAGCATCCCACTGGGATGGGGGGGTCCTGACCGGGTGGATCCATAGGCTTGGGAGTGGTCGGAGAGTTGGGATCTGGGTCTTGTCCATGGACAAGCAAAGCCCTTCCTTTCCCCTGTTCCGCCGTGATGGGACACAGATTCCCAGGAATCACAGAATCCCAGGATGGTTGGGTTGGAAGGGACCTTTAGGATCATCCAGTTCCACCCCCAGCACCTCCCACTATCCCAGGGTGCTCCAAGCCCTGTCCAACCTTTCCTTGGACTATCCCAAGTTGCTCCAAGCCCTGCCCAGCCTTTCCTTGGACACTTCCAGGGATCCAGGGGCAGCCACAGCTTTGCTGGGAATCCCATCCCAGCCACATCCCTGCCCTTGTACTTTTCCCACCTCCGGGCTGGCGGATCTTCCCGTGGTCCCTTCCCATGGATCCGGCAGCTCCCCAGCTCCGTGCTGGGAGCCATTCCCACCTTTCCAGCCCTCTTCTCTCTCCCGAATCAGGTCTGTTCCCAACCTCCGCATGGAAAATCCCACCCTCACCACCTCCAGCTCCCTCCAAAACATCCGGAGCCCGCCCAGTGCCCTTCTCCGAGCGCCTCCGTTGGGGCAGAGGCGGAGAGCGCCAGATAATGCCGGAAAATCCCAGCTAATCCCAGCTCCATGGGGCTTCCCGGGACGGTTGACGTCTCCCTCGTAGCCAGAGGGCGAGGACAAAGTGTCCCCAAGTGCCACCAGCAGCCCTTAAGTGACCCCAGGGGAGGAGAGGACACTGGTGACCCATCCGTGGCGTCCCTCGGGATGAACCTCGTGCCTTCAACCCCTCCGGAGCCGCTGTCCGTGGGGATCCCGGAACCCTGGAATCCGGCTAACGCGTCTCCCCCCTCCCCCCTCCTCCTCCTTCCCCTCCTCCTTCCCAATCCCGCAGGACAAACACGCGGAAGAAGTGAGGAAAAACAAGGAGCTCAAGGAAGAAGCCTCCAGGTAAAGAGGCGCTGCTGGGACTGACAGCTCCGGGGAGGTGCCGGAGGCTTCCGCAGCTCCAGGTCGGAATGGTGTGGGAATGGTGGACGTTCCTCTGCTTTCTTTGTTCGTGGATGTGCCGAGTCGAGGGGTGAAGCCATCGGAGTCGTCGTTCCGGGGAGGGTGGGGAGGGAAGGGATGAGGGCGGGATTTGGGATGCCCACCCGGGTGGGTCCCGCGTGCCGCCCGTCAGCCAGGTCTGGAGGGGACAGCCGAGGGCTGAGGAGGTGATCCCCAGGAGAAATCCCGGGAATACGGAGCGGGTGGGGAGGGAGTTGTGGGAAAATGTGCGTCGTGTGTGACTTTAATTTGGTGCTGGGCAGGCGGGGCGGGCGGGAATCCCTCTGGAGTCTTCTCCATCCAATCCCATCCCATCCGTGGGCTGCGGCATCTCTTGGTGTCCCTCCCTCCCTTTTTCCCACCTGGATTTGGGGTCTCTTCCCAGATCCGGCGTTTTTTTGCCCTTCCAGCACCGTTTTGGGAAGGGGGAGAAGGCTCCCCCCGTTGGAGGTGGTCAGGGAGTGAAATTCCCTTGCTCCAAAGGTTTTTTCTGGCTGTTGGAGATGCCCAATGATCCTTCCCAAGGGTGACATTGGAAAGCCCCATGAATTCCCAAAGAAACTTTTTTGTAAGAACTTCCCAAAACATAATCCCGGTGGGAATTCTTGGATGAAATCCCCCTTTCCAGCTGGAAAACCATCGGCTCCTGGCGATGGAGCAGCAGGAGAAACCAGGGTGGGGCTGTGGAGACCACGATGAAAGGGATTGGGGAAAAGTCAGGGAAAAATTTGGCGGAGAGACGGAGGTGGGATGGAGCCCTGTGGAGAACAGGGAAAAATATCCATGGGGAACCCCTTGGGGACAGCGGTGGCACCTCCTGGTGACACCAAGGGAGGGTGGAAAACCCCCCAGTATTCCAGGAGATGTTTTTTTGGGAGCTGCCGTCCAATTCCTGGGGCATCTTTGCCTCCAGGAAGGGCGGGAGAAGGAATACTGGATTTTCCAGGGGGTGGGAATTCCCTCCATTCCCAGTTGCCATCCGGAAGCGCTCCCAGTGCCGTAGGACCCCCAAATCCCAACCCAGATGTGAACAAAGGGTTTGGTCTCCGCTGTGTCTGGATAAGACATTCCAAGCTCTGATCCAGGTCCGGAGGGAACCACGGCTCTTCCCGGTGCCAGGAGGTGCCCGCCCGGATCCCGGAGCCCTGGGAGAATCCTGGGAAGGGGAAAAATGGGACTGGGGACGGATTGTGGCGCGAGCTGTCCTTTTTTTGTACACAACGGATGTAAATAAAACTGCCTTGGCCTTTCCTTTGGTTTCCATGATCCCTGCGGTGCTTCCCGTGTGGTTTTTTCAGGATCGGGGCATCCTGGAGTCGGGAGAAGGATGAGAAGGAGGGAATTGGGGTGGGAGGCTGGGCTGTTTCCCCCCCTTCCCCAAAAACCGGGTGGGATTGGAAGATTTGAGCACTCCAAGCTCATCCCATGAAGTTTTCCCATCCCAGACCGGGCGCAGGGAGTTGGATCCCAGTTCCGTCCGTGTGCTGGGAGAGGAGGAAACTGGGAGGGAGCTGGATGAGACCGGATGATCCATCAGAATGTCCATGGAATAGGTGAAAAACATGCATTCCTTAGGGCCAGGAGGAGATCCTGGGAATTCCTGCTCCAGCTCCAAGGAGGAAGCAATGGGAGGATTCTTTTCCCAACTTTGCTCCACCGGAAAACGGCACCAAAATTTAGGAGCAGCGTTCCCAAAGGTCCAAAGTGTTCGTTCCTCCTGATCCATCCTCTCTGACCGGGGATAAGGAGATCCTGATCCTGGGAATCTTTGAGGTTGGGTGATTCCCATGGGTGTGGGATCAGACAGATCCTGGGAACAGGTTCGGACTTCCCTACGGATGCAACGGGGATTCCCGTTGTGTCCAGGTGGGATGGGAAGGGGCTCCATCCAAAGGGACCAGGAAAAAAGGATGTGGATCCATCCACACCTCCCAAAAAACCTGGGATGGTGGGAAGTGTCCCTAACCATGGAACAGGATGAGCTTTAAGGTCCCTTCCCACCCAAACCATTCCATGATTCCAGGATCATCCCTCTCCATGGCCAGAATCCTAAGGAACAAGGATTTGGGGAATGGTTTTTCTCCCATTGATGCCTTCCCCTATCCCAGGCTGCTCCAACCTTTCCCGGGACACTCCCAGGGATCCGGGGCAGCCACAGCTTCTCTGGGAATTCCTTCCCAAGATCCCAGCCCAAGCTCCCCTTTCCCACTGGGAAGCCATTCCCTGCCTCCTGCCCCTCCAGCCCAAATCCCAAATTTCTCTCCAGCTCTCCTGGAGCCCCTTTAGGCTCTGGAAGCGGCTCCAAGGATTCCCTGGATTCTTCCCCAATCCAAGACTTGGATAACAGGGAGGAATTCACACCTAGGATAAAAGCTGTGGGAAAGGAAGGATGGAAGAATTCATTCCGGAGCAGCCCCATTTGTGATTCCCAAGGTTTGGGAATCGCCAAATTTAATGTGGGAAATCAGATGGTGGATTAATAACGATAATGGGATCATTAATTAATTAAGCTGTTGCTTATTAAGTGATTAATTAATCCCTTAGCAGGGTATTGATTATCCAGGAGGAATCACGGAGTTTTGGCCGGCGATCCAACAGGAATGTCAGCTCCAAGACACATCTGGGAGAGTCTTGGGAATACCCCGCACCCTTGGAAAACTTCCAAGGAAAACCGAAAGCTGAATAATATTCATTTATTATCTTGGAATTATTAATTTTTGGGACAATTGGAAGGCAACTTGTCCATGGATTTCTCCATAAAAAAACCAACATTCCAGGGAAAATAGAGTCAGGAAGAATCCACCAGGAGAGCACCAAGCGGGAAGGGAGCAGTTGGAAGGGATAAATCCGACTTTCCCTCCACGGAAAACGTGGAATAAGAAAAAAAGGTCATTTAATGAAATATTAATTAAATAAAATTAAATATTCATCACCAAACACAGGAAGGGCGGAGCTGAGTCCCAACTGCCGAATCCGGATCCTGGGAAAAGGCAAAGCCAGGGAAAACGGAGGGTTTCCTGCTGAAACTACCAGTGGGAAATTAATTAATTATTCAAATTAATCATTCAAGTTAATCAATTCTAATTATTCAAGTTAATTCAATCAATTCTAATTATTCAGAGTAAGGCAGTGAAAAAATGGATTTTAAATCCCTTCCGATCGTTCCTGGTCCCTTTTTAGGATGGATGGAAAATCCATCCGGAATTCCTTGCCAGAGAGAGGGCGGGAAAGTGAAAACGGAAGGAGAAATGGAAAACTTCCCAGGGTTTTTTTGGGAAGCTTTTCATCTGGAATATTGCTCTTCCCGAGGGTTGATGTCCAGGTGTGGAACACAATCCTTCCTCGTTTTCCCGTGATTCCATCCACGGGAATGCTCATTGGATCTCCCGGCTTCCCTCAGAGCCAATTCCGGCCATCCCTGTGGTCATGGATCTTCGGGATTTTGGGGAACGGGATGCAAATCGTCTGGAATAAAAGCTGCTCCATCAAATCCCACATGGAAAACTCCCGCGGTACGGCCGGTTCTTTACTTCCATTGGGAAATTCCATCGGGTTGGTGGCCACGGAAATCCTCACGGATCAGCTCGGAGCTGATTCCCATCATCCGGACGACTGGATTTAGTCTTGGGAATGCCCAAGCCTGGTGGAACACAAAGCCTTTCCCAGGAATCACCTCCACATTCCCAGGAGAGCTCCCACGTCGGAGGACCTGGATCAATTCCCTGTTGAATCCTGCTTGGATCCATTCCCACAAAATCCAACAGCGGCCGCTTGGTCCTTCCAGAATCAGTTTCCCTGCACAATTCCCAGCCCTCCCTCCCCAACATTCCATGGGATGTGAAAGGGGGAACATCCCGGGATCCGTCACGGGGAGAGGTGGGGCCGGAATGCGCGCGGCCGGATCATCATGACCACCTTCCGTAGGGAATAATAGTCCGTGTCCTTCCAGGAATACCACACGATCCCATCCGGGCCCAGCATCTTCCGGTTTTTAATGGAATATCGGCCGCCCTGGGAAGCAGAGAAAGGAGAAGGCTCAGGAGAGGGAAACACTTGGAAGCACCATCCGGGATGGGAATATCGGGAAAACGACTCCTCTGAAATGTGGGAGCGAAGACCTTAAGGATAACGTGGGGGAAAAAAAAGCCCATAAATCCCTAAATTTTCCCAAAGGTCCCTCTGGAGCCTCATTGGAATTTCAGGCGGCTGAGTCACCCATTCCAGAGGTTTCCGCGTCATTCCAAACCCCAGCGAGCAGAGGCATCTCTGGAAAAGCGGGATCGCTCCGGTGGCCAGCGCTCCTTTTATTCCCGCTCTGGAGCGGTTGGTGAAGCCAGGCGGGAATCGGGAATGATCTCCCAGGGAATGAGGGATGGGATGAGAGGGAACGGCCTCCAGCTGTCCATGGGCGGATTTAGTTGGATATCGAGGACAATTCCTGCCTGGAAAGGGTTTTCCAGCCCATGGCAGTGCTGGAGTCCTCATTCCTGGAGGGATTTCAGATCCATGTGGATTTGGAGGGACATGGATCAGTGGTGGGATTGGAAATGTTGGGAATGGTCGGACTCGGTCTTGGAGAGCTTCTCCAACCTCAACAATTCCACGATTCCGGGAGCAACAGCCTCGCTCCTCACATTCCACCATCCCCATCCCACTTTTCCTTGATGTCCATCCCTCTGACCTTGGAAAAAAGGAAGCTCCGGTCGGGAAAAAAAAATTCCCCAATCCCTCCCATCCTACCTTGTAGTAAACCCCGTTGAGGTTGGAGAAGAAGCACTGGTGGTACCACCAGCCTCCGTGGGAAATCTCGGCACAGATGTTCCCGGAATCCGGGGTGCTGAAGCTCCTCTTGTCGTGGTACCAGGCGAAGGAATCTTCCACGGTGCCGCTGAATCCGTCCACGTGCAGCCGGTAAAAGTTTTCCTCGTCCTCGATGCTGCCGGAAGCAAAGGAGTATTCCGTTGGGATGGTCGGAATTCCGTCGGGGTCGTGCTTTCCAACCGGGATGCGGCGCTCCCGAGGCGCAGCCGCCCCAGCCGCCTCCCTGCTGGGATTCACCACCTCGAAAAGTCGAGGATGAGGAGATTTTTTTCCTTCCGGGGGATGGGTGTGGTCAGGAATGTTGGAATTTCGGGATGAAATGGGCGGAGAATGACCGGGAAGCCACAACAGAGGAATGTGGGAGCTCTGGGAAAATCCCTTTAATTATCCAGCGCTCTCCATGCAAGGAGCGTCCGGCTCCTCCCGGAGATGGGGATAATTAGTGGAATCGTGGAATTATGGAATGGTTTGGTGGGAAGGGACCTCAAAGCTCATCCCGGTCCAACCCTGACGCCTCCCACTGGCCCGGGTTGTTCCTGGGATATGGCAGGGCATGGAATGGGATGGGATTGAAGGTCCCTTCCCACTCAAACCATTCTGGGATCCTCTGGAGCTGCTGGGATGGCTCCAGGTTGGGGTTCCCAGCAGAAAAATCCCGTGGGATGCAGCTCCAAGGGATACAAGGATCCAGGGAATCCTCGGAGACGTTTCCCAAGCCTAAAGGGGCTCCAGGAGAGCTGGGATTTGGGAAAGGGCTGGAGGGGCAGGAGGCAGGGAATGGCTTCCCAGTGGGAAAGGGGAGCTCGGGCTGGGATGTTGGGAAGGAATTCCCGGCTGGGCTGGAATTCCCAGAGAATCCCTGGCTGTCCCTGGATCCCTGGAAGTGTCCCAGGAAAGCTTGGAGCAACCTGGGATCAGGGAATCCCTGCCCAGGGAATGGGATGAGCTTTAAAGTCCCTTCCCACTCAAAGCATTCCGGGATTTTAGGAGCCACGAGCATCTCCAGGAGAAATAGGGAAGGGGATCCTCTGGGATAATCCAGACACTCCTGGTCGCTCAGGAATAATCCAGGATGTGGCTGATGTGGCTGGAAAAGCGAAACGCGGGAAGAAGGGAAGGGCTGGGAGATTCCAAAGGATGTCAGGAAATAAATGAGTGGAGAGGACCAAAACCCAAACCAGGGCAAAATCCTCAAAATCCTTGGATTTCGGAGACAGAGCTCAGTAATTTGGGAATAAAAACCAGGCGATAGGCAGGGATTATCCATTGGATCCTACATCTCCCTTCTCCCATGGATTTGGAATTTGGGAATGGCCGGGTGACACCGCACATTCCCAAACTCACACCCAACTTCAAATTTGGGATCAAATTTGGGATCAAATTCGGGATCAAATCCAGCTGGGAAGGCAAGGAGAGACTGGGCTCAGCCTGGAAACGTCTCTAGAGAGAATTCCCATTGCCTGAGGGTCTCCCAGGGTTTGAAATCCCGGGAATCATCCCACGTTTCACCTGAAGACCTGGTAGAAGGCGTGTTTGTGTTTGTTATTCCAGTCTTCCAGGTCGATCCGTAGGGAATAATCCCCTTGGCTCGTCATCCTGTGGATGTTGTCGTTCCCCAGCCAGAATTCCCCGTTGAGGTCCCCAAATCCTTCCTTGTACTCGTTCCAGGTCCGGTTGAAATCCACGGATCCATCCTGGCGCCTCTGGATGACCGTCCAGCCCCCACCTGCTGGGAAAGGACGGGAAATGGGAATATCCGGGAAAATCCAGAGGGTCCCAGACAAGGATTTTAGGGAGGATCCATCAGCAAAGGTGTGGAATTCAAATCTCTGGAAGCATAGAGGAGAGCTGGGATTTGGGATTTGGGATGAAGGATGGAGGGGCAGGAGGCAGGGAATGGCTTCCCAGTGGGAAAGGGGAGCTTGGACTGGGATCTTGGGAAGGAATTCCCGGCTGGGCTGGAATTCCCAGAGAAGCTGTGGCTGCCCCTGGATCCCTGGGAGTGGCCAAGGTTGGACAGGGCTTGGAGCAGCCTGGAATAGTGGGAATTCCCTCGTGGAATGGGATGGGATTTAGGGTCCTTTCCCACCCAAACCATTCCATAATTCCATAAAAAGTGTCCTTGTCATGCCACAACTCATGGAAAAGGGATCCCACCTCAGCAGGGGCTCATGAGGGTGATTCCCTATGGATTATCCCAGATTTTCAGGCATCTGGAAGTGAGAGGGAGCAACGTTTTTCGGGAAGGGAATGGTCTGGGACTGGAACAAATGGGAAATCCCAGACTTTATGTCCTGTTCCCACAGGCCAGGAGCTCTCCCAGAATTCTCTTCCCGGCTCCATCTGCTCTCCCATCTGTCCCAATCCCTTCATTCCAAGATTTTCACCGGGAGGAAGACGCGGGATCGGGGCCATCTTTCCATGAGCTGTCTCCACATCCTGTCCCTCTCCCGTGTCCAGGATTGCTTGGATGGTCACGGGAAGAATCCCGGTGACACGCCGGAGACTGAATTCTGGATGAATTCCATGCATCCCAAGATTCCCATCTCTTGTGGGTCACCTGGAGCCCTTCAGGATGTGGATAAGGATCCACCTCCCACCTCCTCAGTTCAGCACAGGGAATAGGAATGATCCCACAAAGAGCTCAAATTCCCAGAGACGCTCCAGACACCCCCAGGGAGCAGCTGCTCCGCCGGGATTCTCCTTCCTGAAACGTGGGAATCCAAAGGCTGCTCTGAGGGCTGGGAGAGCTGGGAATGTCCAGTGGAGAAGGGAAGGATCCAGGGAATCCTCGGAGCCGCTTCCCGAGCCTAAAGGGGCTCCGGGAGAGCTGGGATTTGGGATTTGGGCTGGAGGGGCAGGAGGCAGGGAATGGCTTCCCAGTGGGAAAGAGGAGCTTGGGCTGGGATCTTGGGAAGGAATTCCCGGCTGGGCTGGAATTCCCAGAGAAGCTGTGGCTGTCCCTGGATCCCTGGGAATGTCCAGGGAAAGCTTGGAGCAGCCTGGGATTGGGGACGATGTTGGGATTGGAATGGGATGAGCTTCGAGGTCCTTTCCCACCCAAACCATTCCAGGATTTGGGACTCCCTATATCTGCTTTGAAAAAAAAAAATCATGGAATATCCCAAGCTGGATGAGACCCACCAGGATCATGGATCCAACTCCAGGACAGCCCAGAATTCCCACCCTGTCCCTGACAGCGTTGTCCAAACCCTCCTGGAGCTCCAGCAGCTTTGGGAATGTCACCATTCCAGCACCCAACCACCCTGGGAATCACCAGGATACAAATCCCACCCAAAGCTCCGTTGGGAGAAGCTGCAGGATCCTTTTCCCGGACCTTCCGTGTCCATCTCGCACAGGACCTCGATGGGAACGCCCCGGACCGAGGGCAGGATGCTGTAAATCCCGGATCTCCGGAGCCCGTTGGAGTAGACGGAAGCGCAGTCGATGGGACAATTCCGGCCGTGTTTCGTCTCTGGGAATGGGAAGAGGGAAATGGGAAGGCGGTTACAGACTGGAGGGAGGAGGGAAACGCTTTTCCTACAAATCTGAAAAAGCTGGGAAAAAAAAAATTCCCGGATGTGGAGGTTCAGCCATCAACTTTTGGCAAAGAGGCTCCAGGTCCAACCATCCACAAGGGATTTTTCCAGAGTTTTCCAGAGCCTAAAGGGGCTCCAGGGTTATTCCAGGGAAAATTCCAAATGATTCCAGGGAAAATATGAAATCATTCCAGGGAAAACAACCTGGGGGAAAAAAAAGTATGGAAATACATTTGTTAAAAATAGAGAAGTAATGGAATGAGTTGAAGCAGAAAAATTTCACTAAAAATTCGATTTCTATGCTGGGAATTTTTGATGGAAAAGCCCAAATTATCCCAAGGAAAACCCCAAATTATTCCGGGGAAAACAACCAAAAAATTGGCAAAAAAAGAATCAAAATTAATTCACTAAAACCAGAGAAATTGCAGAAAATTGTTGTTTTTCGAGGTGGAAAAATTCTATCCAAGCTTTAATGCCACGCTGTGAATTTTTGATGGAAAAATCCCAAATTATCCCAAGGAAAACCCCAAATTATTCCAGGGAAAACAACCAAAAAATTGGCAAAATAAAAAAATCAAAATTAATTTATTAAAACCAGATGAATACGAAAAAATTGCTGTTTTTCGAAGTGGAAAAGTTCTGGCGAAGCCCTGATTTTATGCTGGGAATTTTAGAAGGAAAACCCCAAATTATTCCAGGGAAAACAACCAAAAAAATTGGCAAAACCCCCTCAAATTAATTCATTGAAAAGAGAGAAATTACAAAAAATGGTTGCGTTTTTTTTTAAGGGGAAAACCGCATTTTTTTCGCGGGAAATCCCCCAATTTTCAGGGATTTCTGCTGGTTTTTGCCTGGAAAACATTCCCTGGATTTGGGCCGACTCCAGGTGGGCTCCTGAGCTGCTCCCTGTGAGCACCTCCCACACCCACGGAGCTGGAAAAGCCACTGAATCCCCTGGGATCGAGCGGGATTTGAAGCATTTTTCCTGAAGCCGTTCCCGGCGCCATTCCCGGCCCCATTCCCGGCCCCATTCCCGGCCCCATTCCCAACACCATTCCCGGCCCCATTCCCGGCCCCATTCCTGGCCCCATTCCCAACACCATTCCCGGCCCCATTCCTGGCCCCATTCCCGACGCCATTCCCGGCCCCATTCCCGATGCCATTCCCGGCCCCATTCCCGGCCCCATTCCCAACACCATTCCCGGCCCCCTTCCCAGCCCCATTCCCGGCCCCATTCCCGGCCCCATTCCCATTCCCATTCCCATTCCCATTCCCATTCCCGACACCATTCCCGACGCCATTCCCAGCCCCATTCCCGACGCCATTCCTGGCCCCATTCCCGGCCCCATTCCTGGCCCCATTCCCGGCCCCATTCCCACCCCCATTCCCGCCCCCATTCCCACCCCATTCCCGGCCCCATTCCCGACGCCATTCCCAGCCCCATTCCCAGCCCCATTCCCAGCCCCATTCCCTGCCCCATTCCCGGCCCCATTCCCGGCCCCATTCCTGGCCCCTTTCCCGGCCCCATTCCCGGCCCCATTCCTGGCCCCATTCCCAGCCCCATTCCTGGCCCCTTTCCCGGCCCCATTCCCGGCCCCATTCCCAGCCCCATTCCCGGCCCCATTCCCGGCCCCATTCCCGGCCCCATTTCCAGCCCCATTCCCAGCCCCATCCCCGGCCCCATTCCCGACGCCATTCCCGGCCCCATTCCCAGCCCCATTCCCAGCCCCATTCCCGGCCCCATTCCCGATGCCCTTCCCATCACCTGGATGCTGCATCTCCTCCGGGATGCGGATATCGGCGGGATGGAGGCAGCTGGGATTCCTCCAGGCCCAGTCGGCGAGGGCGGAGATGTTGTTGATCTGGGCCTGGATGTCGTAGAGCAGCGTGGCCTGGATGTGCTGGAGCGTGCTGGATTCCCGGGAATGCTGCTCCAGGTCCTGCACCCTCTGGAGGAGGCTCTGGTTGTGCCCCTCCGCCTCCTCGTGCTGCGGGAAAAGAAGGGAAAACGGGATTGGGAACGGTGGGGGACACCAGGGATGGGTGGGGACGGTGGGATCGGGGGTCGAACATTCCGAGGGTTGGTGGTGGAATTCTCGCGCCATGGTCTCTTGGAAGCTCCCAGCCCATCCAGCTTCATATTCCCAGGATTCCGTGAAGGGAGGGCATGGGCAGGGAAGAGCAGATTGGGAATATGGGAATCCTTTCCAAACAATTTCGTCATCGGGATGTTCCAGCTCATCCCATCCCATGGGCAGGGGCACCTCCTGCTATCCCAGCGTGCTCCAGCCTTTCCTTGGACGCTGCCAGGGATCCAGGGATTCCCTGGGAATTCCAGCCCAGCCGGGAATTCCTTCCCAAGATCCCAGCCCAAGCTCCCCTTTCCCACTGGGAAGCCATTCCCTGCCTCCTGCCCCTGCAGCCCAAATCCCAAATCCCAGCTCTCCTGGAGCCCCTTTAGGCTCAGGAAGCGGCTCCGAGGATTCCCTGGATCCTTCCCTTCTCCTGCTGAACATTCCCAGCTCTCCCAGCCCTCCGTGGCCTCCTCTGGACTCTCTCCAGCAGCTCCATGTGCAGAGAATTCCAAGCCTGGATGCCCCTAAAGGAACATTTACATCCCTTTCCCCCTTTGTTTTTCTAGGAAAAGCAGCCTTTGGATCCCAATCCAGGGAGAAGCTGGCAGGAGATTCCCAGAGCTGATTCCAGGGGATGGACACCCTGATCCCACCGGGAATGCGCCGCTCTCTCCTCGTTCCGTGCTCCCTCTCCGTTAGATGGCAGAGCAGGCCTTAGCCAGCAATTCCCAAATCCCACAGCAGCCTGGGAATTCCCTCCCACTTCCCAATCCCTCCTGTGGGTCTGGCAATGGATCCGCAGCCCTTCCAAAGGTGGAGGAGATTCCATGGAAAAAAGTCAGGGATCTGGGGTTGATGCTGAGGAAATTATCCTGGGAATGCTCCTGATCCGAGCTCCAACCCTACAAAATTCCAGGAACTGGAAGCACCCATGGAAAAGGCCTGTGGACACTTCTACCTGGATCTCCAGGGCTTTGGGAATGGGATGGATCCTCAGCTCTTCCAAAGGTGGAGGAGATCCCATGGATAAAACTCAAGGATTTGGTGCTGATATTGAGGAAAATGATCCCTGGGATGCTCCGGATCCATCCCATGGTCGGAACTCCCGGTCTGGTCTGGGAAGCCGCTCCGGGAAAGGTGGAGGAGATCCCATGGATAAAACTGAAGGATTTGGGGTTGACATTGCTGAAATGATCCCGGGAATGCTCCTGATCCGAGCTCCAACTGTGCCAAATTCCAGGTGCCGGAAGCACCCATGGAAAAGGCCCCATGGACACTTCTACCTGGATCTCCAGGGCTTTGGGAATGGGATGGATCCACAGCTCTTCCAAAGGTGGAGGAGATCCCATGGATAAAACTCAAGGATTTGGGGCTGATATTGAGGAAAATGATCCCTGGAATGCTCCGGATCCATCCCATGAGTGGAACTCCAGGTCTGGGAAACTGCTCTGGGAATGGGATGGATCCACAGCCCTTCCAAAGGTGGAGGAGATTCCATGGATAAAACTCAAGGATTTGGGGTTGATATTGAGGAAAATGATCCCTGGAATGCTCCTGATCCATCCCATGGTCGGAACTCCAGGTCTGGTCTAGGAAACCGCTCCGGGAAAGGTGGAGGAGATCCCATGGATAAAACTCAAGGATTTGGGGTTGACATTGCAGAAATGATCCCGGGAATGCTCCTGATCCAAGCTCCAACCCTACAAAATTCCAGGAGCTGGAAGTACCCATGGAAAAGGCCCACAGACACTTCTACCTGGATCTCCAGGACTTTGGGAATGGGATGGATCCACAGCCCTTCCAAGGAAATCTCAAAGATGGAGGAGATTCCATGGGTAAAACTCAAGGATTTGAGATTGATGTTGGGAGAATTATCCCTGGAATGCTCCTGATCCATCTCATGGGTGGAACTCCAGGTCTGGTCTGGGAAACCGCTCCGGGAATGGGATGGATCCTCAGCTCTTCCAAAGGTGGAGGAGATCCCATGGATAAAACTCAAGGATTTGGGGCTGATATTGAGGAAAATGATCCCTGGGATGCTCTGGATCCATCCCATGGTCGGAACTCCAGGTCTGGTCTAGGAAACCGCTCTGGGAAAGGTGGAGGAGATTCCATGGATAAAACTCAAGGATTTGGGGTTGACATTGCAGAAATGATCCCGGGAATGCTCCTGATCCGAGCTCCAACCCTACAAAATTCCAGGAACTGGAAGCACCCATGGAAAAGGCCCACGGACACTTCTACCTAGATCTCCAGGACTTTGGGAATGGGATGGATCCACAGCCCTTCCAAAGAAATCTCAAAGATGGAGGAGATTCCATGGATAAAACTCAAGGATTTGGGGTTGATATTGAGGAAATGATCCCTGGGATGCTCCTGATCCATCTCATGGGTGGAACTCCAGGTCTGGTCTGGGAAACCGCTCCGGGAATGGGATGGATCCTCAGCCCTTCCAAAGGTGGAGGAGATCCCATGGATAAAACTCAAGGATTTGGGGCTGATATTGAGGAAAATGATCCCTGGGATGCTCCGGATCCATCCCATGAGTGGAACTCCAGGTCTGGGAAACTGCTCTGGGAATGGGATGAATCCGCAGCCCTTCCAAAGGTGGAGGAGATCCCATGGATAAAACTCAAGGATTTGGGGTTGACATTGCAGAAATGATCCCGGGAATGCTCCTGATCCGAGCTCCAACTGTGCCAAATTCCAGGTGCCGGAAGCACCCATGGAAAAGGCCCCATGGACACTTCTACCTGGATCTCCAGGGCTTTGGGAATGGGATGGATCCGCAGCCCTTCCAAAGGTGGAGGAGATCCCATGGATAAAACTCAAGGATTTGGGGCTGATATTGAGGAAAATGATCCCTGGGATGCTCCGGATCCATCCCATGAGTGGAACTCCAGGTCTGGGAAACTGCTCTGGGAATGGGATGGATCCACAGCCCTTCCAAAGGTGGAGGAGATCCCATGGATAAAACTCAAGGATTTGGGGTTGACATTGCGGAAATGATCCCGGGAATGCTCCTGATCCGAGCTCCGACCCAGCAACCCCCGGCCAAAAAAAAAAAAAAAAACCCCACGGATCTTTTTTACCTGGATCTCCAGGGCTTTGATCCGGTGCCGGTGATTCCTCAGCTCCTCCTGGAGCTCGGAGATCAATTCCCGGAGTTCCAGGATCTGCTGCTTGCGCTCCTCGTTCTCGTGGAGCCAGTAGGAGACCTCGTCCGTGCATCGGAACAGATCCGGGCACCGCTGCTCGTCGCCCTGCGGAAGCGTGGCCACGATCCGGCAGCGCCCGTTGGGAAGCACCTGGTTGCTGTATTCCCCGCACTGGATCAATCCCGGGCTTTCCCGAGGATCCTCGTGCTCCCGGTAGCCCGCGGGAAGGGATTTTTCCAGGGATTGGCGGCTCAGCGCGGCCATGAGGAGAACAGAGAGCAAGCCCGCTTTTCCCGGGCGGAATTCCATGAGGGAAGCGGGGGTGATCCTCAGGGTGGGTGCTGTGTCCGAACGGGAGAATTCCCAGGGCGTAACAATCCCAGGAAATGCGGCTTTATGGGATCAGAGCATCCGGAAGGATCCCAGAGCTCCGGTCATCCGGGAAAAGGATCTGATCCCATAAAAATCCCGGCTGGGATTGGTTGGGATGCTCCGCTCTCCGCCGGCTCCGTGGGCTGCGGTTCCCTCCCTCCGGAGCGGCTTGGAGGGTGTGGAAGTCGGGATGAGGTGGTTGCTCCCTCGGGAAGGGAATTCTGGAATTCCGCCTGCTCGGGATCAGGTGCAGGAAGGAGATGGCTCCCCCGGCCTGGGGATCCCGGTATTCCAGCGCTTCCTGGAGTGGGAATCAGAGCAAGGAGACGGACGGTGGAGAAGGGGGTGTCCATCCACAGGTGCTCCCAAAATTCCTGGTTCCCATTCCAGGCGTTTCCAGAGACATCCATGGATTAGACCCCTGCCCACCCCCATTCCTTATCCCATTCCAGCCATTCCCAGGAATTTCCATGGATTAGACCCCTCCCCCACAACATTCCCGATCCCACTCCAGCCATTCCCAGAAATATTCATGGATTAGACTCCCCCCCCACCCCCAACATTCCCGATCCCATTCCAGCCTTTCCCAGGAATATCCATGGATCAGACGCCCCATCCCCCTCCAACATTCCTGATCCCATTCCCAGGAATATCCATGGATCAGACCCCCCCCAACATTCCCAATCCCACTCCAGCCATTCCCAAGAATTTCCATGGATCAGAACCACCCCCCCCCCCCCAGATTCCCGATCCCATTCCCAGGAGTTTCCATGGATCAGACACACCCCCCCCCCCCAACTTTCCCAATCCCATTCCAGCCATTCCCAGGAATTTCCATGGATTAGACCCCTCACCCCCACAACATTCCTGATCCCACTCCAGCCATTCCCAGGAATATCCATGGATTAGACACCCCCATCCCAACATTCCCGATCCCATTCCCAGGAATTTCCATGGATTAGACCCCCCACCCCCACAACATTCCCAATCCCACTCCAGCCATTCCCAGGAATATCCATGGATCAGAACCCCCCCCCCCCCACATTCCCGATCCCATTCCCAGGAGTTTCCATGGATCAGACCCTCCCCCTCCCCTCCCCCACATTCCTGATCCCATTCCCAGGAATATCCATGGATCAGACCCCCTCCCTCCCCCAACATTCCCAATCCCACTCCAGCCATTCCCAGGAATATTCATGGATTAGACTCCCCCCCACCCCCAACATTCCCGATCCCATTCCAGCCTTTCCCAGGAATATCCATGGATCAGACGCCCCATCCCCCTCCAACATTCCTGATCCCATTCCCAGGAATATCCATGGATCAGACCCCCCCCCAACATTCCCAATCCCACTCCAGCCATTCCCAAGAATTTCCATGGATCAGAACCACCCCCCCCCCCCCCCCCGATTCCCGATCCCATTCCCAGGAGTTTCCATGGATCAGACCCCCCCCCCCAACTTTCCCAATCCCATTCCAGCCATTCCCAGGAATTTCCATGGATTAGACCCCCCACCCTCACAACATTCCCAATCCCACTCCAGCCATTCCCAAGAATTTCCATGGATCAGAACCCCCCCCCCCCCATTCCCGATCCCATTGCCAGGAGTTTCCATGGATCAGACCCTCCCCCTCCCCTCCCCCACATTCCTGATCCCATTCCCAGGAATATCCATGGATCAGACCCCCTCCCTCCCCCAACATTCCCAATCCCACTCCAGCCATTCCCAGGAATATTCATGGATTAGACTCCCCCCCACCCCCAACATTCCCAATCCCATTCCAGCCATTCCCAGGAATATCCATGGATCAGACGCCCCATCCCCCTCCAACATTCCCAATCCCATCCCCAGGAATATCCACGGATCAGACCCCCCCCCCCAACATTCCCGATCCCACTCCAGCCATTCCCAGGAATATCCATGGATTAGACCCCCCCCCAACATTCCCAATCCCACTCCAGCCATTCCCAATAATTTGCATGGATCAGAACCCCCCTCCCACATTCCCAATCCCATTCCCAGGAATTTCCATGGATCAGAACCCCCCTCCCACATTCCCAATCCCATTCCCAGGAATTTCCATGGATCAGACTCCCCCCCCCCCAACATTCCCGATCCCTCTCCAGCCATTCTGAGGGGTATTCATGGATTAGACCCCCCTCCCTCCCCCAACATTCCCAATCCCACTCCAGCCATTCCCAGGAATATCCATGGGTTAGACCCCTCCCCCACAACATTCCCGATCCCACTCCAGCCATTCCCAGAAATATTCATGGATTAGACTCCCCCCCCACCCCCAACATTCCCGATCCCATTCCAGCCTTTCCCAGGAATATCCATGGATCAGACGCCCCATCCCCCTCCAACATTCCTGATCCCATTCCCAGGAATATCCATGGATCAGACCCCCCCCAACATTCCCAATCCCACTCCAGCCATTCCCAAGAATTTCCATGGATCAGAACCACCCCCCCCCCCCCCCCAGATTCCCGATCCCATTCCCAGGAGTTTCCATGGATCAGACCCTCCCCCTCCCCTCCCCCACATTCCTGATCCCATTCCCAGGAATATCCATGGATCAGACCCCCTCCCTCCCCCAACATTCCCAATCCCACTCCAGCCATTCCCAGGAATATTCATGGATTAGACTCCCCCCCACCCCCAACATTCCCAATCCCATTCCAGCCTTTCCCAGGAATATCCATGGATCAGACCCCCCCCCCAACATTCCCGATCCCACTCCAGCCATTCCCAGGGCCATCCATGGATTTGATGCTCTCTCCGTATCCCTGAGCAGGGTTTTCCCTTGGGATCAATAACTACACACGGAATTATCCCCATGCGGATCCCGGACCACCCGGGAAGAGCCTGGATGGATCCCAACCTGGGATTGGCTCTCCCCCCCGGGCTCGGATCCAACGGGAACGAGGAGAGACCCCATCCAGGCGGGAAGAACCCCCCTCCTTGACCCCTTTTATCCCAAAAAACCGCGCTTCCCTCGGAACCAGCCCTGGGCCTCTTCCCAAGGCTTCTCCCGACGAAAAAGCACACAGACGAGGAATTCCAGAAGCTTCCCGGAATTCCCAACCCACCTCCGGTGGTCCCGGCCGGAGCGTCCGGGAGCGGCGAGCGGCGGATTCGGGCGGGCCATGGGGAGCGGGGCCCACGGAATCCTGATTCCCACTGATCCTCTCACGGCTCTAAAAATAGGGATGAGCGAGGCGCCGGCGGGAAGGAGGATCCAGCCGAGCCCGGCGTGACCTTCTCAGCAGCCGGAGGATTATTCCGGAGCCTCCGGAGCCGGGAAAGGCTCCTGCTCATCCCAAATCCCCCCGGCCCAGCCCGGAGATGTGTTTTTCCTACGGTGGGAATGTGTTTTCCCGGAGTTTTTATGGGAAAGCTTCCCGAGCCTACTCAGAGCCCGGAAATCAGAGTTGGGGTTTAATTCCCGATCCCAGGGTTTGCTCAGTTTTCCCTTTGCTTTTTTCCCATTTTTCCTTCGCTTTTCCCCATTTTCCTGCTTTTTCCCATTTTCCTGCTTTTTTTCCCTCCATTTTTAACCTTTTCCCTCAGTTTTCCCTTTGCTTTTTTCCCATTTTTCCTTCGCTTTTCCTCATTTTCCTGCTTTTATCCCTCCATTTTTAACCTTTTCCCTCAGTTTTCCCTTTGCTTTTTTCCCATTTTTCCTTCGCTTTTCCCCATTTTCCTGCCTTTCCCCATTTTCCTGCTTTTTTCCCTCCATTTTTAACATTTTCCCTCAGTTTTCCCTTTGCTTTTTTCCCATTTTTCCTTCGCTTTTTCCCATTTTCCTGCTTTTTTCCCTCCATTTTTAACCTTTTCCCTCAGTTTTCCCTTTGCTTTTTTCCCATTTTTCCTTCGCTTTTCCCCATTTTCCTGCTTTTTTCCCTCCATTTTTAACCTTTTCCCTCAGTTTTCCCTTTGTTTTTCCCCATTTTTCCCGGTGTTCCCCATTTCTCCCCCCCAAATCCCCCCCAATTTGGGGTTTCCCCAAAATCCCCCCGATGCGCTGGGGGGGGATCTGGGGGGGAAATGGGGAGAAGCAAAGGGAAAACTGAGGGAAAGGGGTAAAAATGGAGGGGAAAAAGGCAGGAAAATGGGGAAAAGAGAAGGAAAATGGGGAAAAGGGAAGGAAAATGGGGAAAAGTGAAGGAAAATGGGGAAAAGCAAAAAAAAAAATGAGGAAAAGGGAAGCAGAAAACTGAGGGGAAAGGGGTAAAAATGGAGGGAAAAAAGGCAGGAAAATGGGGAAAAGCAAAAAAGATGAGGAAAAGGGAAACAAAACTGGGGGAAAGGGGTAAAAATGGAGGAAAACAGGAGGAAAATGGGGAAAAGTGAAGAAAAATGGGGAAAAGGGAAACAGAAAACTGGGGGGAAATGGTAAAAATGGAGGAAAAAAGGCAGGAAAATGGGGAGAAGTGAAGGAAAAATGGGAAAAAAGCAAAGGGAAAACTGAAGGAAAATGGTAAAAAAGAAGGAAAACAGCAGGAAAATGGGGGAAAGGGAAGGAAAAATGAGGAAAAGGGAAACAGAAAACTGAGGGGAAGTGGTAAAAATGGAGGGGAAAAGGCAGGAAAATGGGGAGAAGTGAAGGAAAATGGGGAAAAGAAAAAAAATGAGGAAAAGGGAAATGGTAAAAATGAAGGAAAACAGCAGGAAAATGGGGGAAAGTGAAGGAAAATGGGGAAAAGGGAAGGAAAATGGGGAAAAGGGAAGGAAAATGGGGAAGAGGGAAGGGAAATGGGGAAAAGGGAAGGGAAATGGGGAAAAGGGAAGCAGAAAACTGGGGGGAAATGGTAAAAATGTAGGAAAACAGCAGGAAAATGGGGAAAAGCAAAGGAAAAATGGGGAAAAGAGAAAAGGGAAAACTGAGGGAAAATGGTAAAAATGAAGGAAAACAGCAGGAAAATGGGGGAAAGTGAAGGAAAATGGGGAAAAGGGAAACAGAAAACTGGGGGGAAATGGTAAAAATGGAGGAAAATAGCAGGAAAATGGGGAAAAGTGAGGGAAAATGGGGAAAAGGGAAGGAAAACTGGGGGAAGGGGTAAAAATGGAGGAAAAAAGGCAGGAAAATGGGGAAAAGCAAAGGAAAATGGGGAAAGGGAAACAGAAAACTGAGGGGAAGTGGTAAAAATGGAGGGGAAAAGGCAGGAAAATGGGGAGAAGTGAAGGAAAAATGGGAAAAAAGCAAAGGGAAAACTGAAGGAAAATGGTAAAAATGAAGGAAAACAGCAGGAAAATGGGGAAAAGTGAAGGAAAATGGGGAAAAGGGAAACAGAAAACTAGGGGGAAATGGTAAAAATGGAGAAAAGTGAAGGAAAATGGGGAAAAGTGAAGGAAAATGAGGAAAAGTGAAGGAAAATGGGGAAAAGGGAAGCAGAAAACTGAGGGGAAATTGTAAAAATTGAGGGAAAAAGGCAGGAAAATGGGGAGAAGTGAAGGAAAAATGGGAAAAAGCAAAGGGAAAGCTGAAGGAAAATGGTAAAAATGAAGGAAAACAGCAGGAAAATGGGGGAAAGTGAAGGAAAATGGGGAAAAGTGAAGGAAAATGGGGAAAAGGGAAGGAAAAATGAGGAAAAGGGAAGCAGAAAACTGGGGGAAATGGTAAAAATGGAGGAAAAAAGGCAGGAAAATGGGGAAAAGTGAAGGAAAAATGGGAAAAAAGCAAAGGGAAATGGGGAAAAGAGAGGGAGAAGGGGAGAAAACAGGGAAGAAGGGAAAGGTGGGAATGAAGGCAAAAAAAAAAAAGGGGAAAAACAAAGAAAAATGAAACATAAAGAGGAGGAAAAATCTGGGAAAAGCAGGGAAGAGGAGGGAAATGCAGGAAAACCCCCGGGGGATCCGGGAATTCTGTGGGATCTTTAACGGGAAGGGTGGAATCTCAGCGCTCCCCCGGCCAGGCAGGGCCGGGATCTGATCCCGGAGCTCCTTTTGGGCTCCGGGGATGTTCCCACCTGGAACGGGCGATCCCAAATCCCCCTTTGGATCCGGGCCGGCTCCGCGCTCCCATCGGAGATTCCAAGGGAGGGATTTTGGGGCCTTTCCGTGGATTTTTCGCACTCCTGGGGTCGCTCCCAAGGCGGGCCTTTAGGGGGCCCCACGAGCTCGGGAATTGCATCCCTGGAAGCTCCCGGAGGCAGGAATCGCTTCCCGAGGTCGCAGCCACCCCTGCCCGCGGGTCCTGGGATCCATTCCCGGGGTCCCGGCGCTCCGCGATTCCCCGTTCGTGTGGGATCCGCAGCGGGAGATCCCTCCCGATCGCAGCCGCTGGAATATCGGGATGGCAGCGCTGGAGCAGGGATTGGAGGCGGGGGAATCACGGAAAGGAATCGTTTCATCCTGGAAAGTGGGATTTGGGGAAGGAATTCCTGCTCCTGCAGAGCTGGGGGAGGCCCCTCGTCCATAAAATCGTGGAATTGCTGAGCTTGGAAAAGCCCTCGGAGCCCACGGATCCAACCATTCCCGGCACTGCCGAGGCCACCCCGGTTCCAGCTCCCACCCCAAATCCACAGGGATTTCCATCCCACCGGGAATGGGGGCTCCAGCCCCGCCCCGGGCAGCTGGAAGGGCTGGAAAACCTTTCCAGGCAGGAATTGTTCCCAAAACCCAACCTGGACCTCCCTTGGTGCGACGCCCAGGATCCAAATCCCATCTGAAAACCCCTGGGAATCCCATCGAATCATCAGCCTGGAGTCGGGAAGCGGCTCGGAGAGCGATTCCTGCAGGAAAACATCGCCAGGAAATCCATGGGAAGGGAAATTCCTCATGGAATCCTCGCATCCCGGAGAGGTTTGGGTGGGAAGGGCCCTTAAATCCACCCCCATTCCATGGGCTGGGACATTCCCTGATCCCAGGCTGCTCCAGCCCGGCCTGGAAACGCTTCCAGGGATCCGGGGGCAGCCCCAGGATCTGCAGGATTTGGGATTTGCTCCCAAGTCTGATCCAACTTTTCCTCCCGGGGATCCGCGGGGTTGCCGGGAGAGGGTTTGGGAAGGGATTTTTGGGGCTCTTTTCCCGCTCCACATTCCCAAAAAACCAGCTCGGATCCCGGCTGCTTCCGTGTTCCCTCCCGGCTGGATTTCCTCGTCTCCAAGGGCTTTTCCCACCTCAACAATTCCATGATCCCATGGGATGGGTTTGACCTCCGCTGGCACCAGAAGTCATTCCCGGCTCCGGAGCAGCTTTTATCCCGTTTTAACCGCTTTAAATCCCGTTTTTCCTCTCTCTTTTCCAGCAGAATCCCGCAGAGCGAGGTTCCCCCGCGCCGGGATCCAACCCAGGACCCATCCCAGAACAAATCCATGGATGGAAACCGAGGAGCAGGAAAAGCTCCCAGCGCTCGGTCCCGCTGGAATCTCCCGAAATCCAATGAAATTTTCCCACTTTTTCGCCTTTCCTGGGATAAAGGACAAATCTTGGCCCTTCCCTTCATCCCGGATTGTCATTCCCTGCTCCCACAGAGCCGCGGCCGAGGAGTTTGGGATCATCCCAGACTCTCCGTGCCTCAGTTTCCCTGCGGATTCAGCGCTCCTCTCCCCATTCCCGGGATTTTGGGTGCTCCTGCCGGCCGGGAATTGGGACTGGAAGGATGGGAATTCCCTGGAGCTGGGACACGGATCCGCCTCGTTCCCTCCGGGAAGGAATTCCAGGGGGAAACTCCGCCCTTTTCCACTTGGGGGGATGCTCCTGCTCCTCTTCCCTGGGGATATTCCAGCCCCTGCTTCCCTCGGGAATGTTCCGGCCTCGGTTTTCCCTCTCCCGGTTCCCCCGGGAATATTCCAGCCCCGGTTCCGCCTCTCCCGGTTCCCCCGGGAATATTCCAGCCCCGATTCCTCCCGTCCCGGTTCCCCCGGGAATATTCCAGCCCCGGTTCCGCCTCTCCCGATTCCCCTGGGAATATTCCAGCCCCGGTACCCCCGGGAATATTCCAGCCCCGGTTCCTCCTCTCCCGGTTCCCCCGGGAATATTCCAGCGCCGGTTCCCCCTGCCCCTGACCTGATTTCCCGAGGGATGCTCCTGCCCCGGTTCCCCCTGTCCCGGTACCCCCGGGATGTGCTCCTGTCCCGGTTTCCCCTGTCCGGGTATTCCCAACAGATTCTCCTCCCCATTTTTTCCCGGGGGACGCTCCTATCCCGGTTCCCCGTGTCCCGGTACCCCCGGCAGATGTTCCCGCCGCGTTTTTCCCGGGAGATGTTCTTATCCCGGTTTCCCCTGTCCTGTTTCTCCCGGGAGATGCTCCTATCCCGGTTTCCCCTGTCCTGTTTCTCCCGGGAGATGCTCCTATCCCGGTTTCCCCTGTCCTGTTTCTCCCGGGAGATGCTCCTATCCCGGTTTCCCCTGTCCTGTTTCTCCCGGGAGATGCTCCTATCCCGGTTTCCCCTATCCTGTTTCTCCCGGGAGATGCTCCTATCCCGGTTCCCCCTGTCCCGGTTCCCCCGGGATGTGCTCCTATCCCGCTTCCCCCTATCCCGATACCCCCTGGGACATGTCCCTGCCCCGTTTCTCCCGGGAAACCCCCGTTTCCTATCCCGGTTCCCCTTATCCCGGTAACTCCGGGAGATTCTCCTCTCCCGTTTTCCCCTTATCCCGTTCCTGCCCCGTTCCTCCCGTGGGACGCTCCATTCCCGGTTCTCTCTTCTCCTGCCCCTCTCCCGGCCCGGGGCGGGCGCTGCAGCGGCGGGGGGATCCCGGCCCCGGTGGGACGGAGGGAGGGAAGGAGGCAGGAAAGGGGCGGAGGATCCCGGCCCCGGAGGGACGGAGGGAGGGAAGGAGGCAGGAAAGGGGCGGAGGATCCCGGCCCCGGAGGGAGGGAGGGAAGGAGGGAGGAAAGGGGCGGAGGATCCCGGCCCCGGAGGGAGAGGGCGGAGGATCCCGGCCCCGGTGGGAGGGAGGGAGGGAGAGAGGGAGGGAGGAAAGGGGCGGAGGATCCCGGCCCCGGTGGGACGGAGGGAAGGAGGGAGGAAAGGGGCGGAGGATCCCGGTCCCGGAGGGAGGGAGGGAAGGAGGGAGGAAAGGGGCGGAGGATCCCGGTCCCGGAGGGAGGGAAGGAGGGAGGGAGGAAAGGGGCGGAGGATCCCGGCCCCGGAGGGACGGAGGGAGGGAAGGAGGGAGGAAAGGGGCGGAGGATCCCGGCCCCGGAGGGAGAGGGCGGAGGATCCCGGCCCCGGTGGGAGGGAGGGAGGGAAGGAGGCAGGAAAGGGGCGGAGGATCCCGGTCCCGGAGGGAGAGGGCGGAGGATCCCGGCGCCGCTCCCCGCCTACAAAAGGCTCCGGGCCGGGCGGGCCCCGCTCCCAGCGCCGGGACCCCGCACCCATGGGCGGCTGCCGGGCCCCTCCGCGCCCCCGCGGAGCCGCCGCCGCTCAGCCCCGGGGGTCCCCTCGCCGTCCTCGGCCTCCTGTGCCGGCCACCGCCGGGACGCAGCCCGGGGAGTGAGGAGAAATCCCGGGGAGTGAGGGGAAATCCCGGGAAGTGAGGAGAAATCCCGGGGAGAGAGCACGGGAAGAGCTCGGGCCCGCGGGTGAGTGCGGACAGCGGGGACCCGGAGCGCCGGGAGCGGGGCTGGAGGAGCCGCCGAGCCCCGAGGGGTGCGCGGGGAGGGAGAGGCTCCGGTCCCGGTTCTCCCGGGAATGCTCCAGTCCCGAATCCCTCTGTCCCGGTTCTCCCGGGAATGCTCCAGTCCCGAATCCCTCTGTCCCGGTTCTCCCGGGAATGCTCCAGTCCCGAATCCCTCTGTCCCGGATCCAACCGGGAATGCTCCAGTCCCGAATCCCCCTGTCCCGGTTCTCCCGGGAATGCTCCAGTCCCGAATCCCCCTGTCCCGGTTCTCCCGGGAATGCTCCAGTCCCGAATCCCTCTGTCCCGGTTCTCCCGGGAATGCTCCAGTCCCGAATCCCCCTGTCCCGGTTCTCCCGGGAATGCTCCAGTCCCGAATCCCTCTGTCCCGGTTCTCCCGGAATGCTCCAGTCCCGAATCCCTCTGTCCCGGTTCTCCCGGAATGCTCCAATCCCAAATCCCTCTGTCCCGGTTCTCTCAGGATGCTCCTGCCCTTTTTCCTTCCCCCTGTCCCCGTTCCCTGGCGGATTCTCCTGCCCCGGACTCTCCAGGCGAGGTCTGAGAGATCCCCCGGAATTCATGGATGGCGTTTCCCCCTTGGAAGCGGGACCAGGAGCTGGGAATGCGGCTGGTTTAACTGGGACAAAACTCCGGCGGCACCACAGGCCCAACAATCCCTGGAAAACAGAATCCATGGATCCGTGTCCCTGCTCCAAACCCCGTCCAGTCCGGCCTCGGACACTCCCAGGGATCCAGGGGCAGCCAGGGATTCTCTGGGAATTCCAGCGCAGCCGGGAATCCCTTCCCAAGATCCCAGCCCGAGCTCCCCTTTCCCAGGGAAATCCCTCCATTCCCGCCTCTCCCAGCCTGGCATTGGATCCAGCCCCATCCCGACTCCTCTGCGGGAAGGAATTCCGGCCTCCAGGCCCTTCCCTGGCAATCTCGGCACTCCAGGAAGGGTCTCCCTTCCCTTTCCCATCCCCGACTCCCAGAAAAACCCCTGGGGATGGATTCGCAGCCTCCTGGATCCCAGAATCCCGGGATGCTTTGCCTGGGATCCACGCAGCTTCAATCCCATCCCATTCCCATCCCGGCACCTCCCCCGATGATCCCAGGCTGCTCCAGCCTTTCCTTGGGCACTGCCAGGGATCCGGGCATTCCCTGGGAATTCCAGCCCAGCCGGGAATCCCTTCCCAAGATCCCAGCCCAAGCTCCCCTTTCCCACTGGGAAGCCATTCCCTGCCTCCTGCCCCTCCAGCCCAAATCCCAAATCCCAGCTCTCCTGGAGCCCCTTTAGGCTCAGGAAGCGGCTCCGAGGATTCCCTGGATCCTTCCCTTCTCCTGCTGAACATTCCCAGCTCTCCCAGCCTGGCTCCAGAGGGGCTCCAGCCCTCGGAGCAGCTCTGGATTCTCCTCCTGCCTCGCTCCAGCAGCTCCGTGTCCTGCTGATTTTGGGATCCTGGAGCTGGGGGTGGGGGCTCATCTGCTCCATCCCAGAGCCGGATCCCGGCAGGGATTGGCCGGGATTGGGATACACCAAGCACCCAATTCCAGCTGGTATTCCCGGTTTTCCCCGGCAGGATGGAGAACAAGGCCGTGTATCTCCACACCTTCTCCGAGCGGGAGAGCGGATCCGTCCTGGAGGAGCCTTTCGAGGGAAGGAGCCTTTCCAAGCTGAACCTCTGCGAGGACGGTGAGGGCGGATCCACCTCCGGATCCACCTCCGGATCCACCTCTGGATCCACGGGGGGGTTGGGAGCACGGAGAGCTCCTGGGAGCTGGGATTGCTCGGGAAGGAGCTCCGGATTCGGATCCACCTGGGCAGAGGTGTCCGGAATGAGCTCCGTGCTCTGCTCCGGCGTCCAGGCAGGATTCCCTGCCCTGGGAAACGGGGATGGATCCTGTGGTGGGAGCAGCACCGGGATGTGTCTCCAGCATGGGTTTTCCAGGGATTCTGTGGCTGCCCCTGGATCCCTGGGAGTGTCCAAGGAAAGGTTGGATGGGGCTTGGAGCAGCCTGGGATTGTGGGAGGTGCCAGGGTTGGAATAGGATGGGATTGAAGGTCTCTTCCCACCCAAAGCATTCCGGGATTCCGGGATCGAGGATGCTCAGAATCCATCCTGAGGGATTTTTATGGAAGTTGGGGATGGGAAAGGGAGGAAAAAGGAAGGGAGACCCTTCCTGGAGTGCCGAGATTCCCAGGCAGGTCCCTGGATCCCGAAATTCCTTCCCAGAGAGGAGTTGGGATGGGGATGGATCCAAAGCCAGCTGGGAGAGCCGGGAATGTCCGGCTGGATCAGGGAAGAATCCAGGGAATCCTTGGAGCCGCTTCCCGAGCCTGAAGGGGCTCCAGGAGAGCTGGGATTTGGGAAAGGGCTGGAGGGGCAGGAGGCAGGGAATGGCTTCCCAGTGGGAAAGGGGAGCTTGGGCTGGGATCTTGGGAAGGAATTCCCGTCTGGGAGGGTGGGGAGGGGCTGGGAACATCCAGCTCCGGATGAATTCCTTCCGGGAATGCTGCGAGGGGCTCATGGAGGTGATTCCAAGTGGGGGTCTCCAGCCAGCCCCGAGGTAGGGACAGCTTTGGATCCAGAGGGTGGATTTCCCATCCAGGTGATCCCTGGGGGTTGATCCCATTCCCAAAGGTTGCTATCCCTGCTCCTGCCTCTTCCCAGCTTCCCGCAGGCCGATCCTGCCGTTCCCATCCTTTCCCAGCGGCGAACAGCTCGGGGCCCTCCAGGACTGATCCCAGCATTCCCAGCAAATCCCTTTCCCCAGGAAGGCTCGGAGGTACCTCCCTGGCTTTGGGATTTTTTTTATGGAAGTCCGCCTGGAATTCTCAGGGCTCATCCATAACTCATCCCAACCTTCCAGGGAAGCCCATTCCCACGGGAGGGAGGTCTCTGGAGGGAGATTTCTGGGAAGGGGCAGGACTAGGCCGTCCCTGGGGATGGCACCACCCGGATCCCGCCGGGATCCATGGAAAACTCCCGCGGGGGGGGGGGGGGGGGGGCGAGGATCCATCGGGAGAGGGATCCAAGCTTTGCGCCCGCCCAGGAGCAGCATTCCCGCACCTTTTCCAGGGTTTTGGGGACCCCGCTTTCCCGAGGAGCGGGCGGGTCGCGGCTGCGCTCCCTGGAGCCTGGGCAGGGGCAGGAAATGTTCGCTTTTCCTTGGAATCCGGCCGGAGCCTTTCCCCGGGCCCGGGCTGTGCAAGTCCTCCTTCCAAGGGCCGGGAATGGGAGTGGGTGGATCGGGGCGCACCGCCAGCTCCTCCCGGAGTGTCCCAGGAGCCGCTGGAAGTGCGAGTGTCAGGAAAACATCGCCGCTCTCCTCATCCCGCAGCCCGCGGCTCCAGGAATTCCGGGGTGGGAGCGCGGGCTGAGATCCCTCCCGCATTCCCTCGGGATCGCCGCCTGCATCCCTGAGCTCATTCCCGAGCTCCAAAGCCGGGCTGGGTTTCGGGATCCGCCCGCTGGAACCCTTTCCCGGCTGGAGGCTTTTCCAAGCATCGCCGTTTTCCCGGGATTGGACACACCGGGACAACCGCGGAGCTTGGGAAGGACAAGGATGCCGTGGGGAAGGGTCCTGGAATGCTGGGACACCCCTCCCCAATCCATCGGTTCCATCTCTGGAATTCCAGGGAGCAGCGAGATCCCACCGGGATCTGAGATCCGGCCCCATGGATGGGGTGAGATCCCACCCGGACATCGCTGGGCAGGGATGGGATTCCTCCTGGACATGGGATGAGATCCCAAATCCCAGCAGGGATGGTCTGGGCTGGAGCTGGGAATTGCTCCTGGCCATGGGATGGGATCCCAAATCCCGGCAGGGATGGAACTGCTCCCAGACGTGGGATGAGATCCCAAATCCCGGCAGGGATGCTCCAGGCTGGAGCAGGGAATTGCTCCTGGAAAAGGAATGAGATCCCAAATCCCGGCAGGGATGGTCCGGGCTGGAGCTGGGAATTGCTCCTGGACAGGGATGAGATCCCAAATCCCAGGAGGGATGGTCCGAGCTGGATCCGGCCATGGATCAGCGAGGTCTCCATCCAGGAATTTTGGATTTGGGGTTCCCCCTCTCCTGTGGGATGAGGGGCGCTGGGTCGGAGCCTCGGAGCTCCAAGGAGCACAAAACACCGGGATGGAGGCACCCACGGCTCCGGGTGGGAATTCTGGGCTCTTCCTGCATCTTCTGTCGGTGTCTCCTTGGGAACGCTCGGGTCTGGGAAAGGGCGAATCCGGGCTCCCGGCAATCCTGTGATCCTGCCAGGATCCAGCAGGGAATGGATCGGGTGGGAAGGGACCTGAAATCCCATCCCATTCCAGGGAGGGGACACCTTTCCCTATCCCAGGGAGCTCCAACCTTTCCTTGGACACTCCCAGGGATCCAGGGATTCTCTGGGAATTCCAGCCCAGCCCCTCCCCACCCTCCCAGTCGGGAATTCCTTCCCAAGATCCCACCCCAAGCTCCCCTTTCCCACTGGGAAGCCATTCCCTGCCTCCTGCTCCTCCAGCCCAAATCCCAAATCCCAGCTCTCCTGGAGCTCCTTTAGGCTCGGGAAGCGGCTCCGAGCTCTCCCTGGAGCTCAGGGTTTTCCTTGGAGCTGCATCCCACGGGATTTTCCCGCTGGGAACCCCAACCTGGAGCCATCCCAGCAGCTCCCAAGGATCCCGGAACAGTTTGGGTGGGAAGGGACCTCAAATCCCATCCCATTCCAACCCCGACCCCTTCCCGTATCCCAGGCGGCTCCAATCCCATCCAGCCTTTCCTTGGACACTCCCAGGGACGGAGCCCCCGGTGCTGCCCCCCTCCCTCGCAGGGGTGATCCCAACCCTTCCCGCAGCATTCCAAGGCCTCCACCAGCCCGTGTCCCGCTCTGTCCCGCAGATCCCGGCCGGAGGATGAAGGCCTCGGGATGCTGTGGCCGGATGGGCTCCGTGGCGGCGCTGAAATATTCCGTGGTGGGACTTTACCTCCTCGTGCTCCTCATCCTGGTCGGAATCTTCATCCTGGCAGGTGAGGCCGGGCCGGCTCCTCCCGGGAGGCTCCCAGAGCCAGGAGCATCCATGAGCTTGGAATCCCGGCTCGGGAGGGTTTTCCGGGCCGTGCAGGGGAGGAAAAGTTGGGATCCAGCAGAACTCCAAGGAGCTCTGAGCTCCTTGGGATCAAGAGCTTGAGCCTGATCCGGCTCCGCGCGGAGCATCAGGAGCGGCCGGGGTTGAATCCCTGAGGCTGGAATTGCTGCAGGGTTTGAGGGTGGAGCGCTGGGAATGCTGAGGCTCGGGAGAGGTTCGGGAATTGCCTGCTCGGAGCTGGGATTGCTCCCGTCGCCCGTTCCCAGCTGGCTTTTCCTGGGATAAGGATGATGGGATGCAGGCAGGGCGTTATCCTGGCACATTCCAGGCCTCCTGCCTCCCCTTTCCCGAATTTTGGTGAGCGCAGGGATGGCAAAGCCCCTTGGGAATGCCTGGAATTCCCGCCCAGCCCCCGGGAATTACCCAGCTCATCCCGGCACACACATTCCGTGGGATCCGCGCGCTGCCTCAGGCTTGTTCCCCCTCCCTTGTCCTCCTGGAAGAAATTTGGGAAATTCCTGGTTTAATCCCCAATCCCAAGATTTCCCTTGATGGGTGGGAAACGCCACCTCCATGGATCAGCTCCTCATTCCCATCCCTCCTTCCCAGCGCTTATCCCGTTATCCATGGCAGGAAAGGATGTGAACCCCCCCCTTTTCCATCCCAAATTCCCCCTTGGTGTTCCCCGAGGGTTGGGAAAGGCCGGAGAAGATTTTGCCGGAATTTTGAGGCCTCTCCCACCGATCCCTTGCCTCGCATTGTTTGGATGTTGTTGTTGTTGGCCGGCAGATCCCGGAGCGAGGGATGCCATGGATTCGGGACAAGCTCCGGTCCCGGGCTGGGCTGCAGCTCCAGGAATAACAACAACAACCTCTGGCTTCGGGAATCTTCCAATTCCCGCCTCCCGGAGCGGGGGGACTGGCGGGATTCCAGGAAAACCTCAGGAAAACCACTTCGGCCCCTGGGCTGTCACCCGGAATCCTGGAAAAGGGAGGCAGAGGGACGAGGGAAATCGGCTCCGTGCTTGTGGCTTTCTGGAGGTTTGGAATTTTAAGCCAAGCCTCTGGATTTGGATGCGGCCGAGCCCTGGAATTTCGAGCTGGGGGTTTTCCAGAGGGTTTATCCCAGCTGGAAAACCGCAGGCATGGGATGGTGTGGGATAAAGGGATCGCATCCAGCCGGGAATCGCAGGGAGACAGCCTCGGGTGCCGGAGCTGGTTGGTCCTTGGAAAACCGGGAATGTTCATGGACGCCTTCAATGCCAGAGGGCTCGGATTTCCTATGGAAAATCCCTTTTTGGGCTCCTGGAGACGGACACAGAGCTGGGAATTCCTCTCCAGCTCCGTGTCCCGTCCGAGGGGAAGGGGCATGGAAAGACTCACGGAATCATGGAATGGTTGGGGTGGGAAGGGACAGGGAAAGGTCCCTAATTCCGTAGGGACGCTTCCCACCATCCCGGGTTGCTCCAAGCCCCATCCAACCTGTCCGGGAATGTTTTGGGGTGGGTTTGGCCAGGAATTTTTTGGGATCCCGCTGGGTGACCGTCCTCGGAAAAGATGTTGGGAAAAGGGTCAGTGCCAAAAATCCACGGAAACCCTGGGAGCAGTGGGAATGGGATCTTTTCCATCCTGGAGCCGGAGTTTTCCCCATGGAGCTCAGGCGGTTTGGTGGCCCCTGGGAATTCACATTCCCTACATCCCTGTCCCTGCTCCTCCCAATCCATTAAAAAGCCTCTGAGCCTGAGGCTGGGGCTCCGATCTCCAACTTTTTCACGGAATCATTGAGGTTGGAAAACTCCTTGGACCCCCCTTGAGTCCAACCATTCCCACCCCTGACCCGTGTCCCCATGGGCCACATCCACATGGACTTGAATCCCTCCAGGAATGGGGATTCCACCCCCGGCCGACCTTTTCCATGAGGGGATCGTTCCTGATTCCAACCCGAGCTTTCCCCGGCAAAACTTGAGGCCGTTCCCTCTCGTTATCGATCGGTAACGATAAAATCCCACCGATCCCGAAGGTTTTTCCTCAAGGAATGTTTTTCCCGGTAGTTTTCCATCCTTCCCGTGGGATCTGTTCCACCTGAGCTCCCCCAATAAACCCAGCCCAGCTCTGGAGCATCCACATCCCCATCCGGGAATGCCAGGTCTCTTCCTGAGGGAATAAACCCAGCCTGACTCTGGAGCATCCACATCCCCATCCCAGGAATGCCAGGGGCCAAACTGGGATGAGCAGAGGGACCCCAACCTCGCCCTGTCCCGGGAGAGGAGCTCCCAGCCGGAATTCCGGGACAACCGGTGGGATTCATGGACAGGGATTCATGGACAGATGCCCGGAAGAGCCTGATTCCAGGTGGGACAGCGCCTGGAGTAGCCTGGGACAGGGGGAGGTGCCGGGATTGGGATGGGATGGGATGGGATGGGATGGGATGGAAGGTCCCTTCCCACCCAAACCGTTCCATGAGTCTGGGATTCCATGGAGCTGCTGGGACGGCTCCAGGCTGCGGTTCTGGTTCTCGGCACACAAATCCCACGGGATGCGGCTCCAAGGGATTTAAGGAAAGCCCTGGGGTTCACTTGGGATCTCGGGACTCCAGGAAGGGTCTCTGTTCCCTTTTCCTCCCTTTTAATTCCCTAAAAATCCCTCTGAATGGATTCGGAGCGTCCTACGTCCCAGAATCCTGGAATCATTTGGGTGGGAAGGGACATTCAATCCCATCCCATTCCATGGGCAGGGAATTCTCCCATCCCAGGTTGCTCCATTTCTCCTCCATGGAATTGTGGCGGTTCCGCTCCAGCCCAAGCCCAAAGGAAAACGGGAAGAGTTGATTTTATTTTGGGAAAAAAACTCAATTCCCGTTGTTTTTGTGGGCTTGGCTTGGAGTTTCCCATTCCGAGGCTGAGGAATACTCCCTTGTCTGATATTCCCCTGCCTGGATCAGCATTTTTGGGATGCAGCGGCGTGCTGGGATTTGGGATTGGGATTTACTGGGCGCCTGGAGCCGCTGAAGGCAGGAGGTTCTCCCCAAATTCCCAGGTTTCCTCTCTGAATCCTGGCTTGAAATTCCGGGATTTGGTGCGGGGCTGGGAAGGGTTTGGAGTCTGGAATTCTCTGCCAGCTGGGATACAGAGGTGGGGGGAGTGGATGCTCTGGAGCTGGGATGGGGTTTCTCCCTCAGGAAGAGCCTCAGGGTGTGGGATGGGGATGATCCGGAGCCGGGGTTGGTTTGTTCCCTTGGGATTCCTGGTGGCCCCGGAATGCGGGATGCGGGATTCGGGTGCTCCAGAGTCAGGCTGGGTTTATTCCCTCAGGAAGAGCCCTGGAAGCCCTTAGGATGGGGATGTGGATGCTCCAGAGCTGGCTGGGTTTATTCCCACAGGAAGAGCCCTGGAAACCCTTGGGATGGGGATGCTCCAGAGCTGGGCTGGGTTTATTCCCTCAGGAAAAGCCCTGGCATTCCCGGGATGGGGATGTGGATGCTCCAGAGTCAGGCTGGGTTTATTCCCTCAGGAAGAGCCCTGGAAGCCCTTGGGATGGGGATGATCCTGAGCCCTGGGATGGGGATGATCCTGAACCAGGCTGGGTTTATTCCCTCGGGAAGAGCCCTGGAAGCCCTTGGGATGGGGATGTGGATACTCCGGAGCCAGGCTGGGTTTATTCCCTCAGGAAAAGCCCTGGAAGCTTTTGGATGGGGGTGATCCTGAGCCCTGGGATGGGGATGATCCTGAGCCCTGGGATGGGGATGTGGATGCCCCTGAGTCAGGCTGGGTTTCATCCCTCGGGAAGAGCCCTGGAAGGCCTTGGATTGGGATACTCCGGAGCTGGGTTGGGTTTGTCCCTCGGGAAGAGCCCTGGCAGCCCCGGATTTGCGGGATGTGGTTCTTGGAAGCCGCCAGCAAACCACACCCAGCGCCGAGGAAATCAGGGCCGAGCTCGGATCCAGGATCCGCATCCAGAAGGGAAACCGGACTGTAAACACTCGAATCCACTCGAATCCAAAGCTCCGGGTGGGAAGAAGCCGGGATTGGGTCTGTTTGGAGCAAGGAAAAGCGGATGATCCCGGCAGCCGGGCTCTGGCAGAGCTCTGGAACATCGGGAACCACCTGGAAAATCCCAGGGCTGTGGCTGTCCCTCCCGAGGCAGGTGACACCTTCCAGGGACATCTCCGTCGGTGCAGTGTCCATGGAAGTGTCCAAGGAAAGGCTGGATGGGATTGGAGCCGCCTGGGAGAGGGGAAGGGGTCGGGGTTGGAATGGGATGGGATTTGAGGTCCCTTCCCACCCAAACTGTTCCGGGATCCTTGGGAACCGCTGGGATGGCTCCAGGCTGGGGTTTTCCAGCAGGAAAATCCCGTGGGATGCAGCTCCAAGGAAAACCCTGAGCTCCAGGGAGAGCTCGGAGCCGCTTCCCGAGCCTAAAGGAGCTCCAGGAGAGCTGGAGAGGGATTTGGGATTTGGGCTGGAGGGGCAGGAGGCAGGGAATGGCTTCCCAGTGGGAAAGGGGAGCTTGGGCTGGGATGTTGGGAAGGAATTCCCGGCTGGGCTGGAATTCCCAGAGAAGCTGTGGCTGCCCCTGGATCCCTGGGAGTGGCCAAGGCCAGGCTGGATGGGGCTTGGAGCACGCTGGGATCACGGAAAAGTCTCCCTATCCAGGTGGAATGGGATGAGCTTTACGGTTCCTTCCCGCCCAAGCCATTCCAGGATTCTCCAGCACCCAACCTCCTCCTCCAAGCCTCGGACTCCAGGAGGGGCTGATGTGGGGAACCTTTTGGGGCGGGAATTCCACCTCCAGGCGCCGAGGAACTGGGAACGACCCTGGGAGGATGCCACATCCAAGGGTTCTTCCTGACCTCCCGCTGCTCTCCCTCCGTCCCAGTGTCCCGGCCACAGCCGTCCCCCGAGGACCTGAAGGCGCTGCTGGGAAACGTCCACCGGCTCAACGAGACCTTCCGGGACCTGCAGCTGCAGCTGCTGCACCCCCTTCCCAAGGGCGACCTCCTGGAGCACATCTGGCGGCTCCAGGACCTCCTGCAGAACCACTCGGACTCGCTGTTCCTGCTGACGGGGTCGCTCCAGAGGCTGGAGGGGCTCCTGTGGAGCCTCCAGAGCCAGGCGAGCCAGACGGACCGATCCGTGTCCCGGCTCTGGGATTCCCTGAGCCAGCAGAGCGACGCGGCCCAGCTGGAGCTGTCCCGGCTCTCCGTGGACGGCAACAGCAGCCGGCTGCTCCTGGAGCACCACGAGCGCCTCCTGGGCCACCTGGGCGGGCGGCTGGAAGCCCTGGGCGAGCAGGTGACGGTCCTGGGCGGGGCCATGGATTCCATGAACCGCAGCTTCTCCTACGACGTCCGCGTGCACCATTCCCGGCTCCGGGACCTGCAGGGGCTCCTGGGGAACGCCAGCGCGGACGCGCGGCGGATGCGGGCGGAGCACGGGGCCATGGAGCGGCAGCTGAGGCTGGAGCTGGATGTGCTCAACAACGTCACCGAGGAGCTGCGCGTGAAGGACTGGGAGCATTCCGTGGCGCTGCGGAACATCTCCGTGATCCGCGGTGAGCGGAGCCCGGCCGGGAGAGGGGGTGGGATTGGGAACGGTCCCCGTGGTCCTGTGGGATGTGGGTCGGTGCTCCGGGGGTTGGAGAATTGTGGAGTTGTAGAGGTTGGAAATGCTCCCCGAGGTCCTGGAGTCCAAGCGTTGGCCACCACTGATCCATGTCCCCCCAAATCCACGTGGATTTGGATCCCTCCAGGATTGGGGACTCCAAACCTCCCTGGGCCTGTTCCAGTCCTTCACATCCCTTTCCACGAAAGAATTGTTCCCAATATCCGACTAAACCTTCCCTGGCACAGCCCGAGGCCGTTTCCTCATCCCGTTTCTTGTTTCCCGGGAGCAGATCCCAACTCCCACCTGGCTTCAACTTTTCACGGAGCTTTGGGGAGGGAAAAGGTCCCCCCCGGAGCCTCCTTTGCTCCAGGCTGAGCCCCTTTCCCAGCTCCCTCAGCCGCTCCTGCTGCTCCAGCCCCTTCCCAGCTCCGTTCCCTGCCCTGGACACGCTCCAGCCCCTCCGGGGCTCTCCGGTCGGGAAGGGCCCAGAAGGGCCCCCATCCATCCTTGCTCAGGTGTCTCCAGCCCCTTGGACTCTCCAAATATTCCCCATCCATGGTTAGGAACAAAGCTCCCAAGGTTCCCTCAAAGATGCCAGGAAAAAACAACTTCTCCCATCCCATCTTCTCCTCCTTTTCCACCCCCAGCCCTTCCCAAATCCCGGAACGCTTTGGGTGGGGACCTCCAATCCCATCCTATTCCAACTCCAACGCCTTCCACTGGCCCAGGCTGCTCCAAGCCCCATCCTTGGACACTCCCAGGGATCCAGGGGCAGCTGCAGCTTCTCCGGGAATGCTGTGCCAGGGAGGGACACGCCCCATGGAGAAAACCCAGGAGGTCCCAGTGGAAGCTCCGGGGGGAGCAGGAGCTTGGGAGCAGCTCCTGTCCTGTTTCCCGCTGGGTGCACCTGCTCAGGCCCCGTGGCTGCTGCTCGTTCCTGGTGCTTCCAGCTGGAATTCCAGCTGGAAAGGCCGGGCTGGTGCCAAGGCACTTGTTCCCTTTTCCCAGCTGCTGAGCCGGAGGGGGTGGATGTGGCTGATCCCCAGCAGCTCCAGGAGATCCATCCCCCTGGAACACCAACAGCTCCTGGGGGTCCTTTCCCTCATCCCTTGGGGATGTTGGCTCCCGGTCCCTGGTTTTGGGATGCTGGGATCACCCTAACCCCAATTGCTGCGATGTTTCCGTATTTCCCTGCTCCTCGGATCCCTCTTTTCCCTCCCCATCCATGGGAATGATGTCACCTGCTCTGGGATGAAGCCACCAAGGATGGGATCCATCACGGAGCCCGACAGCCCTGGAATCGCTTTATCCCAAAACAAATCCCTTGGCAAGGGCCGGCACCGGATTTAGCAGCCCTGACACATTCCTGGCATCCCAAGCTTCCCTCTGTTCCCATCCCATGGATAATTTTGGAGGCCTTGTGCCCAGCTGGCTTCATCCCAGCTCCAGCTGTCCTTGGGTGAGTCCGCCGTGTTCCCGGACGGATTTGGCTGAGCCATTCCCTGCCTGCCTTGGGGGCCCTTTTCCTTCTCCCAGATCCTCACCTCTCCCGGCCTCTGGATCCTGGATTTGGACGATGGCGGCTTGGGAAGGTCGCCGGGCTCTTCTCCAGCATCCAAGGATTGCTCCGAGCACCTCCCGGGGCTCGGGAAGGACAACACAGAGGAATTTTGGGGTCTTGGGAGTCACCGGGTGGGAGAATTCCCGGGATCCACTGCCCGCCTGGATCCGCTGGCGCAATCCCTGGGCAGGATGTGCTGGATCCCAGCAGGTCCTGAGGGTGACAGGGTGGTCCCATCCATCAGGAAATCCTGGGATTGGAGGGTGGGAAGCTGGGGTGCAGCAGGAACGGGATTTCCCGGGTGCGAACCTCAGGAGCTGCGGGGTGGGAACAGCTGGGAATGGTCGGGAGCCTCTCCCGGCTGCCCTTCCCAGTTTTCCTTCAGCCCAGCCACTCCCCGTGTCCCATCCCAACAGCTGTTCCCGGGGATGGGAGCATCCCTGGCAGGATCCCGGAAAAACCGTGGCTGCCCTATCCCTGGAAGTGTCCATTCCCAGCATCTGGAGCTCATTCCCTGGGATCTGGGATCCATCCCTGGGGTCTGGATCCATTCCCTGGGTCTGAAGTCAATCCCTGGGGTCTGGAATCCATTCCGTGGGATCTGGGATCCATCTCTGGGGTCTGGAGTCCATTCCCTGAGTCTGGAGTCAATCCACAGGGTCTGGAATCCATTCCGTGGGATCTGGGATCCATCCCTGGGGTCTGGAATCCATTCCCTGAGTCTGGAGTCAATCCACAGGGTTGGAGTCCATTCCGTGGGATCTGGGATCCATCCCTGGGGTCTGGAGTCCATTCCCTGAGTCTGGAGTCAATCCACAGGGTCTGGAGTTCATTCCCTGAGATCTGGGATCCATCCCTGGGGTCTGGGGTTCCTTCCCAGGGCCTGGAGTTCATCCCCAGGATCCAGGATCCATCCCCAGGGTCTGGAATCCATTCCCTGAGTCTGGAGTCAACCCGCAGGGTCTGCAGCTCATCCCTGGGATCTAGGATCCATCCCCAGAATCTAGGATCCATTCCCAGGGTCTGGAATCCATCCTTAGGATCTGGAGTTCATCTCCGTGATCTAGGATCCATCCCGAGGGTCTGAGGTCCATTCCTGGGATTTGACTCCATCCCCAGGATCTGGAGTTCATTCCCAGGGTCTGGGGTCCATCTCCACACTCTAGGATCCATCCCAAGCGTTTGGACTCCATCCCCAGGGTCTGGGATCTATTCCCAGGATCTGGAATCCGTTCCCAGGCTCTGGAGTCCATCCCTGGGGGCTGGAATCCATCCCCAGGGTCTGGAATCCATCCCCAGGGTCCAAAGTCTTTCCACAGGGTCTGGGGTCCCTTCCCAGGATTTGGGGTCCCTTCCCAGGGTCTGGGGTCCCTTCTGAGGGTCTGGGGTCCCTTCCCAGGCCCTGGGGTCCCTTCCCAGGATCTGGGGTCCATTCCCAGGATCTGGGGTCCCTTCCCAGGGTCTGGGGTCCATTCCCAGGATCTGGGGTCCCTTCCCAGGATCTGGGGTCCATTCCCAGGGTCTGGGGTCCCTTCCCAGGGTCTTTGGTCCCTTCCCAGGATCTGGGGTCCCTTCCCAGGATCTGGGGTCCATTCCCAGGGTCTGGGGTCCCTTCCCAGGGTCTTTGGTCCCTTCCCAGGATCTGGGGTCCCTTCCCAGGATCTGGGGTCCATTCCCAGGGTCTGGAGTCCCTTCCCAGGATCTGGGGTCCATTCCCAGGCTCTGGGGTCCCTTCCCAGTGTCTGGGGTCCATTCCCAGGATTTGGAGTCCATTCCCAGGATTTGGGGTCCATCCCTACATCCCGTCAGCCCCCAGAGCTGTTCATTCCCTGGGAAGAGGCAGCCAGGGCCAGTGATTCCATCGTTCCCATCGCCCTCTCCTGTCCCTGTCCGTCTCCATCCCGGGACGTTTCCTGACCTCGAGTCAGGATCCCACTCCGGATCCCGCTCTGGATCCCACTCCAGATCCCGCTCCAGATCCCGCTGATTCCTTCAGAACATTCCCAGATCCCCGATCCTGATCCGTTGGCGCTGCGCCCATCCCGGCTCCTCCTGACCCTTTTCCATCGCCCACAGCCCCGGCTGGATCTCAGCTTCCCGAATTCCTGCCTTGTAGGATTTCTAGGAAAACGCTTCCCAATCCTCCCCCGGGATGGGTGGGAATGACTCTCCTCGGCCTCTCCCCGCCCTGGTTTCTCTTATCCCAGGAGTTTTTTTGTTTCCCATTATTTTTCCCTTCAAATTCCTTCTTCCCGTTGTTTCGGCTCCCGATTATTTCCAGCTTTGGGGATTTCACCCTTTGCAGGATGAGGGAGGAAACCTCGGATTGGGATTTTCTGCTCTTCCCTGGGATTCGACCAGAATCCTGCTGTCAATTCTCTCCTAAAGGATCATCTCCAGAATTCCCAAAGGATCAGCCCAGCTGGACATGAGGAAACTGTCCCTAATGGACGATCCTTAAAATCCTTCCCAACCCCCAAAATTCCATGATTCTGTGAACATTCCCAAAAGGCAATTTTCCCCCCCCTGATTTCTTGCACCTATTCCGTTGGGAACATCCCAACTTTTGGCCCAAAGGAGAATTCCCGGAGTCAGCTTCCAGGTGAATTCTGCTGGCACTCGGAGCAGGTCGGTGGAGCCCAGTTTGGAATTCAATATCCGAAAACCCCAAAAACTCAAAATCACGGAAAACTCCTCCGGCAGCTCCTTTGTCCCCGCGTTGCTCCTGTGCTTCTTGGAGATCCCTGGATCTCCCGCTGCACATTCCTGAATCCGGGATGGGATTCCCGCCCTCCTGTTGTGTTCCAGGGCCACCGGGACCCAAAGGAGACCGAGGCACGGAAGGGGTGGAGGGAGAGCCTGGACTTCCCGGCCTTCCCGGGCTCCGAGGTAAGGAAAACATTCCCGGTGTCCTCGAAATCCCCCGAAATCCCATCCCAAAATAACCCGGTGGATCCAAAGCCAACGGGACGACTCCCGCTGACTTCCCGACCTGTCCCGTGGGATGTCCCGAGGGACGTGGGGATGGATCTGCTCTCCCGGATCCTGGAACATCCGTCCTGGAGAGAAAAATGTCATCGCCCGCCCTGCTCCAGGAGGATCCGGGCTGATATTCCCGGATTCCAGAGTCTCCCAGGCAGGCTGGAGCAGGAATTGGGCACCCCACGCCCAAACTGATCCTCCCAAGGCAGCAGAGCTGGAATTGCTGCTGGATCCCCCCAGCAGATCCCGGGAACTCCGAGGCTTTTCCAGGATGTCTCTTCCAATGTCAGTAACGCCGAGGTTTTTTCCCCCCCTTCTTAATTCCGTTGGCTTCGGGAGGAATTCCATTGGAAGCCACCAGAGGACATTCCCACCCCGAGGAAGACTCGGCTCCAGCTGTTTCTGGTTTTAAGGGATCCCTGGGAATGCCGACTCTGCTTCCAAGGGCAGAGGTGGTGCAGGATCCCCCCGGGAACAACTCTGTGCCCCCAGAAGTGATGGGATCCATCCCGCCGGGAGCTCCGATCCGCTCGGATCCCGGAGCTGATGGAGCTCCAGGGCCAAGCTGAGGGCCAGACCCAGGTTTGGATTCAGATCCAGATCAAGGCCCAGGTTCAGGTCCAGCACAAGACCCAGGACCAGGCCAGGTCTAGACCTAAGTCCAGGTCAAGGTCTAGATCCAGGTCAAGGTCCAGACCCAGATGTAGGTCCAGGTCCAGGTCAAGGTCCAGGACCAGGTCCAGGACCAGATCCAGATCCAGGTTTGGATCCATATCCAGGTCAAACTCCAGGTCCAGATCTAAATCCAGATCCAAGTCCAGGTCAAGGTCCAGGTCCAAGACAAGGACTAGGTCCGGGTCCAGATCCAGATCTGGATCCAGGTCAGAGTCCAGGTTCATGTCAAGGTCAAGGTCTGGATCCAGATCAAGCTCAAGCTCCAGCTCCAGATCTGGATCCAGAACCAGGCCCAGAACCAGATCAGGATTCAGATCCAGGTCAAGGTCCAGAACCAGATGCAGATTCAGGTCCAGATCCAGATCCAAGTCCAGCTGCAGACCCAAAGCCAGGTCCAAGTTGAGGTCCAGGATCAGGACCAGATCCACGTCCAGGATCAGCTTCAGATCCAGGTCCAAGTCCAGGTCCAGACCCATTCCTGTTATCCCCTGCTCCAAACCCACCCCATAGGACTCTGGATGGCAGAGGCAGGTCCAGATCCAGGACCAGGTTCAGGTCCAGGACCAGGACCAGGAGCAGATCCAGATCCAGATCCAGATCCAAATCCATCCCTGGTATCCCCTGCTCCAAGGACTCTGGGGCGCCCTGCCCCTGCTGGGATTGCTTTGGGCTCAAACCCTCGGATTTTGGGATCGCTCCTTCCCAGGCCCAGCCGAGCGAGGCAGAGCCAGCCTGGAAATCCGATCTCCCTCGGACAGCCCCTCCAGCTGCCCGAGTTCCTCATCCTTCCCAGCTGGAATTTCTGGCGCTGACGGATTCGTGGCTGTTTCTCTTGGGTGTGACAGCCCTCGGAGTTACTTTGGCTCTTTTCCTGGCTTTTCCTTTTTTTTCCCCATTTTTTTTCTCGTTCAGACAGAAAAACAAAACAATCCCGTGAGGGTTCACCTTCAGGAGGAGCTGTGGGAAGAGCCACGGTTTTTAGGGCTTTTCCTGGAGTTTTTCGGGATGGGAGCGCGACCCTTCGGAGCTGAGAAGGTCGGGTTCAGGTGTATCCCCAGAAAATCCCATGGAAAATCCACCCTCCTGCCCCATAGAAATCCGGGTCCTGAGCCCTCCTCGGGATGGACACGGCAAGGAAAGATTGGAGCTCGGGATAATCCCCACCGGAGCTGGGGCTGGAATTGCTCCTGGCAGCTTTTTTTTCCTCCTAAACCAGAGGAAAATCGGGAGTTTGGTAAAGCCCAGCCCAGGATGGGCGGGAGGAGCGATGCCAGGGGAATCCAGGGCTCCCTCCCCATGGATGGAGCCAGGCTTGGATGCTGGAGGAGCTTCGGATCCGAGCCCAGCTCAGGCTCGGGATGAGGCCCTGTGGGATCATTCCAGGGGGATCATCCCGAGGTCCCACCAGATCCCGTCTCCAGCACAGGGGTCCTTCCCTCCACCCCAGATCCACAACTGGATCCAGGTCCAGGATCAGGACCAGATCCAGTTTGAGGACCAGGATCAGGTCAAGGTCCAGTTCCAGGACCAGGATCTTGTCCATGACCAGATCCAGATCCAAGACCAGATCCAGGTCTAGGTCAAAATCCAGTTCCAGGACCAGGACCAGGAGCAGATCCGGGTTCAGGTTCAGGTTGAGGTCCAGGACCAGATGCAGATCCAGGTCCAGATCCACATCTGGATGCAGGTCAATGTCCAGTTCCAGGATCAGGTCCAGTTCCTGATCCAGATCCAAGTCCAGATGCAGACCCAGGTCCAGTTCCAGGACCAGGATCAGGTCCAAGACCAGATCCACAACTGGATCCAGGTCCAAGTCAAGGTCCAGGATCAGGAGCAGATCCAGGACCAGGATCAGGTCCAAGATCAGATCCACAACTGGATCCAGGTCCAGGATCAGGACCAGATCCAGTTCGAGGACCAGGCTCAGGTCCACAACCAGGTCCAGGACCAGATCCAGGTCCAGGTCAAGGTCCAGTTCCAGAACCAGGTCCAGGACCAAATCCAGGTCAAGGTCCAGTTCCAGAACCAGTTCCAGGACCAGATCCAGGTGCAGGTCCAAGTCCCACGTGGATGGAGGCCACCTCCAAGGCTTGGCTGTGTCCCCTGCGAAGGAATTCCCAAACTACCGCCCCAATTCCCACCTCCCGGAGCTCGGGAATGCTCACATCAGGGGGTTTCATCCAACCCCTTCTCCAAGAAACATCCGACCCCCCTGGACAGCACGGACTCCTGGGGCTCACGGGGGGCACATCCCGATTCCTTGGGATCTCTTCCCCACCCCGGATCCCGCTTTTCCTTCCTTGTTCTCCAGCTTCGGCGCCCAGTTGCCTCCATCCGAGCTTTAGGATGCTCAGAGCTTCCTTAGCACCCGGATCAATCCATCCCGTATCCCAGGGAAGTGCAGGAAAAGGACGGCCCGGACTCTCCGGCGTCTCCCGGTTTTCCTGGACTCCCGGCACATCGGGATTGTGGAATTCTGCTGAAAGCGGCTCATTTTGTGCCCTCGTCCTCATTCCAGGGCTTCCCGGGGAGCGGGGCCCCCCCGGCCCACGCGGATTGAAGGGGGATCAGGGAGAGCTCGGCCCTCGCGGCCCCACGGGAATGCGCGGATTCAAAGGTACGGACACGGCTTCCGGCCGGGATCCACGAGCAAACGGGCTCCGGAGAGTCTGGGATGAGGGGCGGAGTCATGGAGGGGAGAGTGGGGGATCCTCTGGCTCGGGAACCACCCGGAGCTCCTGGAGGAACGGGAATCCCAAAAATTCCTACGCCGAGACCGTTCCATTGAGGAGCAGCGGTGGAGAGGGCCGGGCTCGGAGGGAACGGATGGATTTGGGATGTCCTCCCATTCCGTGGGCTCCGTGAGGACCTCCCGGGCTGTGCTCCCACTCTTGGCTCCGGCAGGGATTTGGGAATCGTCTCCTGTTTGTTTTCTGGGCCATTCCTGGCTCGCTGTGGTTTCCCAAGTTCCCACACCCGGGAAAACTGTGGGAGTAGGAAGCGGCCGCGCCGGGATTTAGCGGGACACGGCCGTCCCTGGACACCTGGGACGGGAAATTCCGTGCCGCAACCAAAACCGGGATTGGCAGTCCCAAAAAATGCCCTTTGAGCCTCAAAATTCCCGCTGGGGAGGCAGGAAGGGAAAACGCCCCGGGAAGAGCCGGGGGTTGTCGGGAATAGAAACCGGGAGTGGCTTGGATTTGGGATTGGGTGGGAAGGGACCCAGGATCCTTTAATTCCTGCCCTCCCAGGTTGCTCCAGGAGGTTGGAAAACCCCTGGATACATCCCCGGAGCAGCGGGAACAGGGATTTTCTCACTGGCCCATGCTGAGAACTCCTTAAATCCCAACTGATCCCGAAAATCCCGGGCTGCTCGAGCTGGGATTCCCCAGCCCGATGCCGGATTTGCTCTGCGAAGCATCGTGGAATTGCTGAGGTTGGAAAAGTTCTCCAAGGCCAACCATCGCCAGCCCTGCTCCGCGCCCCCCGGTGCCACATCCCCGTGGATTCCAACCCCTCCGGATTGGAGCCGGTGGTCTCCGAGGGCTTTTCCAACCTGAACAATTCCGTGATGATGTGAAAGCCGCCGGAGGTTCCCGCCGGGAGGAGGAGCCGCCATTCCCAGATCCCGTCAGCATCCCGGGGATCCCTCCTGTCCCACATGGATGGGGGTCACTGCCGGCGCTCCGCTGTCCATCCCCCCCTCCCTGCCCCCGGAGATCGGGAACGTCGGGCTCAGGGGTTCATCCAACCCCTTTTCCAAGGAAAACCCGACCCCTCTGGCAGCATTCGGGCACTTTATGGGATTCTCTGGGATTCATGGGAAGCAGACCCGGATCCAAAGCCAGGCTTTGCCTTAAATCCCGCGTTTCTGCAGGACTTGTCTTACCCTGCTCCGGGGACGTCCCTCCGAGCACAGGAGGCCTCGGTTCCCTGGGAATTGCATCCCAGGAATCCCGGAATGGGGTTTTTAGGTGTGGAGGAGCCTCCTCGTGGAAAATTCCAGGTTTAAACCTCTCCCGGAACAGCTTTTCCCACAGCAGATTCCCGAGTCTTTTCCCTTGTCGGTGTTTTCCCGTTTTGGATGGATTTTCCCTCAAAATGACCTCGGTGGAGGATTTTTTTTTTTTTACTTCTCCATTCCAAATGGGAAAAATTCTTCTGGGAAGTGAGGACAGGTCCGTCCTCCTCACTTTTCCATGGAAAAGGTTGTGCAGGGAATACACTCAGGAGGAAAAACCCAAGGTGGGGTCGGTGATTTAGGGACAAACTGGGGGGAAAAGAGAAAATTCCTTCTGAACATCCCCGGGGAGGAGTTTTTGGGAATGTTCCTGGAGGCAGAACCTGAATCTGCTGGGAAAACGGGGATTGGTGGATTCTCCGGGGGCTTTTCCCAAGATTTTGGGGAGCCGTCAATCCCTGCAGGTCCGTGGGAGGAGCTGAGGGTCTCTGTCCCGGTGTCCGGCCCTAAATTCTGTGCGCAATCCCAAAAAAAAAAAGACGGGAAAATGGCCCGGAACACCTTGGAGCTTTCAGGGGAAGACCAGGAGAGGCTTCACCCAAATTCCCGGGCTCTGTCCCAGCCCTGGGGCTCTCTCCGGGCTCACAGGGAATCTGATCCCATTTTTGGGATGTTCTCCAGCCCCAACACCTCGGGGAGCCGGAGTCACCAAGTTATTCCCACCAGAGAATTCCCGGGAAGAGAGGAGAGATGGGAAAAGGGGGAAAGAAGGAGAAGGAGAAGCTGGGGCTGCCTCTGGATCCCGGGAAGTGTCGAAGGAAAGGCTGGAGCAGCCTGGGATCATCGTGGGGTTGGAATGGGATGGGATTGAAGGTCCCAACGCATTCCGGGATTCCCGGATTGTTGCTGCTCTCGGGGAGGTACCTGGGAAAAGTTGGGGATTCAGGGATGGGAATTCTCTTCCACCTCCCCCGATGATCCCAGGCTGCTCCAGCCTTTCCCTGGACACTCCCAGGGATCCAGGGGCAGCCACAGCTTCTCTGGGAATTCCAGCGCAGCCGGGAATCCCTTCCCAAGATCCCAGCCCGAGCTCCCCTTTCCCAGGGAAATCCCTCCATTCCCGCCTCTCCCAGCCTGGCATTGGATCCAGCCCCATCCCGACTCCTCTGCGGGAAGGAATTCCGGCCTCCAGGCCCTTCCCTGGCAATCTCGGCACTCCAGGAAGGGTCTCCCTTCCCTTTCCCATCCCCGACTCCCAGAAAAACCCCTGGGCATGGATTCGCAGCCTCCTGGATCCCAGAATCCCGGGATGCTTTGCCTGGGATCCACGCAGCTTCAATCCCATCCCATTCCCAGCCCGGCACCTCCCCCGATGATCCCAGGCTGCTCCAGCCTTTCCTTGGGCACTGCCAGGGATCCGGGCATTCCCTGAGAATTCCAGCCCAGCCGGGAATTCCTTCCCAAGATCCCAGCCCAAGCTCCCCTTTCCCACTGGGAAGCCATTCCCTGCCTTCTGCCCCTCCAGCCCAAATCCCAAATCCCAGCTCTCCTGGAGCCCCTTCAGGCTCGGGAAGCGGCTCCGAGGATTCCCTGGATCCTTCCCTTCTCCTGCTGAACATTCCCAGCTCTCCCAGCCCTCGGAGCAGCTCCGTGGCCTCCTCTGGAACGGCTCCTTCGGGAGTCGGGATCCCGGAGCTGGAGCAGAGGGGCCAATCCCCCTTTCCCTGCTGCCCAAACTTCGGGATCCCCCCAAGACGAGGCCATTTCCCGGATCATTCCCACCTCTCCCTCCCCCGTTTTTGGGGACGAACCCATCAAACCCGGGATTTTGCCTTCCCGATCCCCTTTTCCCTGTGCCGGCCGGGCTGGATGTGAGGAGCCGGGGCTGCTCCAGCATCCCGACCCCATCCCGTGCCGGAGCCGCATCCCTGGCCCCATTCCCGCTGCCGAGGGGGGAGGTTCCCATCTGGATCCCATCAGCTCCAGGCCGCTTTCCCTCATCCCACACAGCTGCGCCCGCCCGCGGGGCCAATCCCGCTCTCCCGGAGCCTCCCAGGGAAAGGGCAGGAATTTCCTGCCCGGCTCTTTCTTTCCTTGGGGATCGCTTGAGATCCGATGTTTTCCTTTTTCCCGGATTCCGGAGCCTCTCCGGGCGTTGTTTGTTGTTCCTGGAGACCGAGGAGGAGCAGGAGAAGCATCCCTGACCTCCTTCCCTTGGGGTCAGGCCGGGCTTAGCCAAGCCGGGCTCAGCAAATCCGAGCCCGCGGCCTCGCTCAGGGCCTGGAAAACCCGGGAATGAGGGAGGAGGAACGTCCGGGAGAGCCAAGGAATGACGGAGCTCGTTAGCGACGTCGTTGTGGGATACGGGATCATTTTTGGGATACGGAATCCTTCCCGGGGCATGGAACGGGCGGGGCCGTTCCGGCAGCTGCTCCCGACCCCTTTTCCATGGATCCATGGAGGAGGGATCGGAGCTTCCTCAGGGATTTGGGGGGAAGCCACATCCCCACCCCGACCCCAAAACGGAGCGGTTTCAGCCCCAAAATGGGATTTTTCACCCCCAAATTGGGATTTTTAGCCTCGAAATGGGATTTTCATGCCCAATTTGGGATTTTCACCCCTAAATTGGGATTTTCAGCCCCAAAATGGGATCTTCACCCCTAAATTGGGATGTTTTGCCTCAAAATGGGATTTTCATGCCCAGTTTGGGATTTTCATCCCCTAATTGGAATTTTCATCCCCAAAATGGGATTTTCATCCCCTAATTGGGATTTTTCAGCCCTCAATTGGGAATTTTAGCCCGAAAATGGGATTTTCACCCCCAATTTGGGATTTTCATCCCTAAATTGAGATTTTCACCCTCATTTGGGATTTTCAGCCCCAAAATGGGATCTTCACCCCTAAATTGGGATTTTTTGCCTCAAAATGGGATTTTCATGCCCAATTTTGGATTTTCATCCCCTAATTGGGATTTTCAGCCCCAAAATGGGATTTTTCAGCCCTAAACTGGGGTTTTCATCCCTCATTTGGGATTTTCAGCCCCAAAATGGGATCTTCACCCCTAAATTGGGATGTTTTGCCTCAAAATGGGATTTTTACCCCTAAATTGGGATTTTTCAGCCCTAAATTGGGATTTTCATCACTAAAATGGGATCTTCACCCCTAAATAGGGATTTGTAGCCTCGAAATGGGATTTTTCACGCACAATTTGGCATTTTCACCCCTAAATTGGGATCTTCATCCCTTAATTGGGATTTTCACCCCCAATTTGGGATTTTCACCCCTAAATTGGGATTTTCAGCCCCAAAATGGGATTTTTCAGCCCTAAACTGGGATTTTCATCCCTAATTTGGGATTTTTAGCCCAAAATGGGATTTTTGCCCCTAAATTGGGATTTTTTGCCTCAAAATGGGATTTTCATGCCCAATTTCGGATTTTCATCTCCGAATTGGGATTTTCAGCCCCAAAATGGGATTTTCACACCCTATTTCAGATTTTCGTCCCCTAAATTGGGATTTTTCATCCCCGAATTGGGATTTTCACCCCCAATTTGGGATTTTCATCCCTTAATGGGGATTTTCAGCCCCAAAATGGGATTTTTCAGTCCTAAACTGGGATTTTCATCCCTAATTTGGGATTTTCATGCCCAAAATGGGATTTTCACCCCTAAATTGGGATTTTCACCCCCAAAATGGGATTTTCACGCCCAATTTGGGATTTTCATCCCCTAAATTGGGATTTTCACCCCCAAAATGGGATTTTCACCCCCAATTTGGGATTTTCATCCCCTAAATTGGGATTTTCACCTCCAGTTCGGGATTTTCACCCCCAAATCCAGGCTTTTGTTGCCTTTGTGGGGTCTGCAGTCAGGAATGGGCTCTTCGGGATGGGGCAATTCCAGGACCGCCAGCCCCTTCGTCTCCCCACTGCCGCAGGGACGCGTTCCCGGAGGATTTTTGGGATTTCCCATCCTGCCGTCCCTCTGGAGCAGGGATGGGAAATTCCAACAATTCCGGCTCCTTCTCCTCGCAGGCGACCGCGGCCCCAAAGGGGACAAGGGGGACCGAGGCGCTGCTGATGGTGGCACAGGTGAGTTCCGGGTGGTCTCCACGGCGATCCCAGCACGGATTTTGTGGAATTCTTTGGGAATTAGGAGCCTGGGGAGGGGGTGGGGTGGGAAATTCCTGATGGAAAGAGCCCAAGGCTGCTGGGAAAACCATCCCGGGGTTTTTCCTGTGCGGGTGAGGAGGAGCCGGGACTGGAGCTGGAGGGAGGTGGGAGGGATGGTGGGATCGGGAAAGGACCGGGAATGCCGGAGGGAAGAGGTCGGGAATGCCGGTGGTTTCCTCCAGGCTTGGGACACCCTTCCGGCCACTCCAGGGATATCCCAGCCTGGGGACATTCCCATGGAATCCCAGGGATATCCCAGTTTGGGGACATTCCCATGGAATCCCAGGGATATCCCAGCTTGGGGACATTTGTCCTGGAATTCCAGGGATATCCCAGCCTGGGGACATTTCCCGTGGAATCCCAGGGATATCCCAGTTTGGGGACACTCCGTGGAATCCCAGGGATATCCCAGCCTGGGGACATCCCCATGGAATCCCCGGGACATCTGATCCCAGATTTTGGAGGATTCCCAGGAATTGCAGGCTCCAAAACCGCCCCGGGCTGGGCTGGAACTGGTTTGGGAGGGGATTTTTTGGGAATTCTTGGCTTTTCCGAGCTCTCCAAGCAGAGGCCGTGGAAGGGCCATGGCCGGGATGAGCTCCATGGATTTCTGAGGAGCCCTGGCCCTGATTTCTGGGAACATCCCAGCCCTGGCTGGATCCGTGCCCTGGCTGCCCAACCCTTCCCATGATGAGACCGGGATCACGGAGCGGGAATGAGGACTTTGGGAATGCCGAGCTGCTCCTGGGTTGTCACTCCGGGGCATTCCCTGTTCTCCAGGGAACGGGGGCGGCTCTGGAGGCAGAGCCGGACGGCTCCATGTGGGAATTGGCTCCATGTGGGAATTGGCTCCATGTGGGAATTTCACCTTCCGGGGGCTCTGCGTCCCGCTGAGCCGCTGCTTTCCCAGGGATATCCCTTGGGATGCTCCAGGGGGTGCAGGGACAATGATCCCAAAGCCACGGAATTCCCAGGAGCCGGGAGAGGAGGTGGGAAAGGCTCCCGGAACGCACGGAGCCGGGCGGGTGAAGGCAAAGCGCCGCTCCCTTTGGGATCCCGGTTTTCCTCGGCCTCATCCCTGGAGCAGGGCGGTCCCGGAGCCCGCGGGGTTGGTTTGGCAGGAGCAGCTCCAGGAATTCTCCGGAGCTCCAGGAAAGAGTCCGGCTCCATCCAGGCCTGGAACGACAGCTGGGATGGGCCGGGAGCGGTTCCATGGGCGGGAGGAGATCCCGGGAACGGGGATGGGGCGGAGGTCGCAGCATCCCAAACAATCCCCGGGATGCCAGCAGGGACGAGGGCGGGGAGGAGGCTCCGGGATTCATCCCTCCGGACCCCACGTTCTGCCCGGATCCCGGCAAACACCGCCGGCATTCCAGAGCCTTGTCCCGAGCCTGACCCCGGCCGGGCCGGGAAGAGGGGGATGGATCCGGGGCCATGGAAGGACTTCGTGTCCTGGAGGCCAGCGGGAAATGAGGCCCTGTTCCCGCTGGGAACGAGCCAGGGAAAACCCGGAGCCTGAAACGCGGGAAAAACAGCTCTGGGAATTCCGGCCAGATCCCAAAATGTTCCGTTAACCCCGCAGCTCCCGGCTCCGGGAGCAGGGAACGGGCTGGGGTGGGAAGGGCAGGAGAGGGAAAAGCCAGGTCCTTCCATCCGGGGTGGTGGGAGCAGGGTGGGCATTCCCAAATCCTGCTGGGCATTCCCAAATCCTGCTGGACATTCCCAACCTCTGCTGGACATTCCCAACCTCTGCTGGACATTCCCAAATCCTGCTGGGCACTCCCAAATCCTGCTGGGCATTCCCAACCTCTGCTGGACATTCCCAAATCCTGCTGGACATTCCCAAATCCTGCTGGACATTCCCAACCTCTGCTGGACATTCCCAAATCCTGCTGGGCATTCCCAAATCCTGCTGGGCATTCCCAACCTCTGCTGGGCATTCCCAAACCCTGCTGGGCATTCCCAAATCCTGCTGGGCATTCCCAACCTCTGCTGGGCATTCCCAAATCCTGCTGGACATTCCCAAATCCTGCTGGGCATTCCCAAATCCTGCTGGGCATTCCCAACCTCTGCTGGACATTCCCAAATCCTGCTGGGCACTCCCAAATCCTGCTGGGCATTCCCAACCTCTGCTGGACATTCCCAAATCCTGCTGGGCATTCCCAACCTCTGCTGGACATTCCCAAATCCTGCTGGACATTCCCAACCTCTGCTGGACATTCCCAAATCCTGCTGGGCACTCCCAAATCCTGCTGGGCATTCCCAACCTCTGCTGGGCACTCCCAAATCCTGCTGGGCATTCCCAAATCCTGCTGGGCATTCCCAACCTCTGCTGGACATTCCCAAATCCTGCTGGGCATTCCCAAATCCTGCTGGGCATTCCCAACCTCTGCTGGGCATTCCCAAATCCTGCTGGGCATTCCCAAATCCTGCTGGGCATTCCCAACCTCTGCTGGACATTCCCAAATCCTGCTGGGCATTCCCAACCTCTGCTGGGCATTCCCAAATCCTGCTGGACATTCCCAAATTCTGCTGGGCATTCCCAAATCCTGCTGGACATTCCCAACCTCTGCTGGGCATTCCCAACCTCTGCTGGACATTCCCAAATCCTGCTGGGCATTCCCAAATCCTGCTGGGCATTCCCAACCTCTGCTGGACATTCCCAAATCCTGCTGGGCATTCCCAAATCCTGCTGGACATTCCCAACCTCTGCTGGGCATTCCCAAACCCTGCTGGGCATTCCCAAACCCTGCTGGACATTCCCAACCTCTGCTGGGCACTCCCAAATTCTGCTGGGCATTCCCAAATCCTGCTGGGCATTCCCAACCTCTGCTGGACATTCCCAACCTCTGCTGGACATTCCCAAATCCTGCTGGGCATTCCCAACCTCTGCTGGGCATTCCCAAATCCTGCTGGGCATTCCCAACCTCTGCTGGGCATTCCCAAATCCTGCTGGGCACTCCCAAATCCTGCTGGGCATTCCCGAATCCTGCTGGGCATTCCCAACCTCTGCTGGGCATTCCCAAATCCTGCTGGGCATTCCCAAATCCTGCTGGGCATTCCCAACCTCTGCTGGACATTCCCAAATCCTGCTGGGCACTCCCACCCTCTGCTGGGCATTCCCAAATCCTGCTGGGCATTCCCAACCTCTGCTGGACATTCCCAACCTCTGCTGGACATTCCCAAATCCTGCTGGGCATTCCCAAATCCTGCTGGGCATTCCCAAACCCTGCTGGACATTCCCAAATCCTGCTGGGCACTCCCAAATTCTGCTGGACATTCCCAACCTCTGCTGGGCATTCCCAAATCCTGCTGGGCATTCCCAAATCCTGCTGGGCATTCCCAACCTCTGCTGGGCATTCCCAAATCCTGCTGGGCATTCCCAAATCCTGCTGGACATTCCCAACCTCTGCTGGACATTCCCAAATCCTGCTGGGCACTCCCAAATCCTGCTGGGCATTCCCAACCTCTGCTGGGCACTCCCAAATCCTGCTGGGCATTCCCAAATCCTGCTGGGCATTCCCAACCTCTGCTGGGCACTCCCAAATCCTGCTGGGCATTCCCAAACCCTGCTGGGCATTCCCAAATCCTGCTGGGCATTCCCAACCTCTGCTGGGCATTCCCAAACCCTGCTGGTCATTCCCAACCTCTGCTGGGCATTCCCAACCTCTGCTGGGCATTCCCAAACCCTGCTGGACATTCCCAAATCCTGCTGGACATTCCCAACCTCTGCTGGACATTCCCAAACCTTTGCTGGGCATTCCCAAATCCTGCTGGGCATTCCCAACCTCTGCTGGGCATTCCCAACCTCTGCTGGACATTCCCAACCTCTGCTGGGCATTCCCAAATCCTGCTGGACATTCCCAAATCCTGCTGGGCATTCCCAACCTCTGCTGGGCATTCCCAACCTCTGCTGGGCATTCCCAAACCCTGCTGGGCATTCCCAAATCCTGCTGGGCATTCCCAACCTCTGCTGGGCATTCCCAAACCCTGCTGGGCATTCCCAAATCCTGCTGGGCATTCCCAACCTCTGCTGGGCATTCCCAACCTCTGCTGGACATTCCCAAACCCTGCTGGGCATTCCCAACCTCTGCTGGACATTCCCAACCTCTGCTGGTCATTCCCAAACCCTGCTGGACATTCCCACCCACGGTTGGACATTCCCAGCCTGGGAACGTCCCGGAGTCCCCTGGAGATGCCTCACCTGGTGCTTCTTCCCTACGGAGAAGGTGCAGGAAATGCTCTGAGGTGGGGCAGGAGCATCCCTGGAGATGCCACATCCCTGGAGCTGTCACCATGAATGACACCATCCCTTGGAGATGGCACCATGGGTGGCACCATGGATGGCATCATCCCTGGAGATGTCACCATCCCTTAGAGAGGCCATCACCCCTGGAGATGGCACCATGGATGGCACCATCCCTTGGAGATACCACATCCCTGGAGATGCCACATCCCTGGAGATGTCACATCCCTGGAGATGGCACCATGGATAGCACCATCCCTGGAGATGCCACATCCCTGGAGATGCCACCATGGATGTCACCATCCCTTGGAGATACCACATCCCTGGAGATGGCACCATCTCTTGGGATGTCACCATGGATGTCACCATGGATGGCATCATGCCCTGGAGATGCCACATCCCTGGAGATGCCACATCCCTGGAGATGGCACCATCCCTTAGAGATGCCATCATCCCCGGAGATGTCACCATGGATGGCACCATCCCTTGGAGATACCACATCCCTTGGAGATGTCACCATCCTAGGAGATGCCACCACGGATGACACCATCCCTGGAGATGCCACATCCCTGGAGATGTCACCATGGATGGCATCATGCCCTGGAGATGCCACATCCCTTGGAGATGTCACCATCCCTTGGAGATGTCACCATCCCTTAGAGAGGCCATCACCCCTGGAGATGGCACCATGGGTGGCACCATCCCTTGGACATGGCACCATCCCTGGAGATACCACATCCCTTGGGATGCCACCATGGCTGCCACATCCCTGGAGATGCCACATCCCTGGAGATGTCACCAGCCCTTAGAGATGCCATCATCCCCGGAGATGGCACCATGGATGTCACCACCCCTTGGAGATGCCACCATCCCTTGGGATGCCACCATGGATGGCACCATCCCTGGAGATGCCATCATGGCTGCCACATCCCTGGAGATGCCACATCCCTTGGGATGTCACCAGCCCTTAGAGATGCCATCATCCCCGGAGATGGCACCATGGATGTCACCATCCCTTGGAGATGCCACATCCCTTGGGATGCCACCATGGATGGCACCATGGATGGCATCATGCCCTGGAGATGCCACATCCCTGGAGATGTTGCCAGCCCTTAGAGAGGCCATCACCCCTGGAGATGGCACCATGGATGCCACCATCCCTTGGGATGTCACCATGGATGGCACCATCCCTGGAGATGCCACATCCCTGGAGATGCCACATCCCCTGGGGTGCCACCACGGCTGCCACATCCCTGGAGATGCCACATCCCTTGGAGATGCCACCATCTCTTGGGATGCCACCATGGATGCCACCATCCTGATGTCACCATGGGTGGCACTATCCCTTGGAGATACCACATCCCTTGGGATGCCACCATGGCTGCCACATCCCTGCAGATGCCACATCCCTGGAGACCTCACCATCCCTTAGAGATGCCATCATCCCCGGAGATGGCACCATGGATGTCACCATCCCTTGGAGATGCCACATCCCTTGGGATGCCACCATGGATGGCACCATCCCTTGGGATGTCACCATGGATGGCACCATGGATGGCATCATCCCTTGGAGATGTCACCATCCTAGGAGATGCCACCACGGATGTCACCATCCCCTGGAGATGCCACATCCCTGGAGATGCCACATCCCTTGGGATGTCACCATGGATGTCACCATCCCTGGAGATGCCACATCCCTGGAGATGTCACCATTCCTTAGAGAGGCCATCACCCCTGGAGATGTCACCATGGATGTCACCATTCCTTGGGATGTCACCATGGATGGCACCATGGATGGCATCATCCCTTGGAGATGTCACCATCCTAGGAGATGCCACCACAGATGGCACCATCCCTGGAGATGGCACCATCCCTTGGAGATACCACATCCCTTGGGATGGCACCATGGATGTCACCATCCCTTGGAGATACCCCATCCCTTGGGATGCCAGCATGGATGCCACCATGGATGCCACCATGGATGGCACCATCCCTTGGAGATACCCCATCCCTTGGGATGCCACCACGCCCCCGCTGACGCCGGCGTTCCCGCGGCAGCTCCGCAGGAAGGCTCCGTCCGCCTGGTGAACGGCTCGGGGCCGCACGAGGGCCGCCTGGAGATCTTCCACCAGCGCCGCTGGGGCTCCGTCTGCGACGACGGCTGGGACAGCCGCGACGGCGACGTGGCGTGCCGCATGCTGGGCTTCCGCGGCGCCGCCGACGTCTTCCGCATGGCGCGCTTCGGACAAGGTGGGCAGCCCGGGAACGCGGCTCGGTCACGGGAACGCGGCTCGGTCACGGGAACGCCGCTCCATCCCGGGAACGCGGCTCGGTCACGGGAATGGGGCTCGGTCCTGGGAATGCGGCTCGGTCACGGGAATGCGGCTCCGTCCCGGGAACGCGGCTCCATCCCGGGAACGCAGCTCCGTCCCGGGAACACCGCTCCATCCCGGGAACGCGGCTCGGTCACGGGAATGGGGCTCGGTCCTGGGAATGCGGCTCCGTACCGGGAACGGGGCTTCATCCTGGGAAAGCCACTCCATCCCGGGAACGCGGCTTGGTCCCGGGAACGCGGCTCCGTCCCGGGAACGCGGCTCCGTCCTGAGAACGCGGCTCCGTCCCGGGAACGCGGCTCCGTCCCGGGAACGGGGCTCCATCCAGGGAACGCCGCTCCGACCCGGGAACGCGGCTCGGTCCCGGGAACGCGGCTCCGTCCTGGGAAAGCCACTCCATCCCGGGAATGCGGCTCCATCCCGGGAATGCGGCTCCGTACCGGGAACGGGGCTTCATCCTGGGAACGCGGCTCCGTCCTGGGAACGCAGCTCCATCCCGGGAACGCGGCTCGGTCACGGGAACGTGGCTTGGTCCCGGGAACGCGGCTCCGTACCGGGAACGGGGCTTCATCCTGGGAAAGCCACTCCATCCCGGGAACGCGGCTCGGTCACGGGAACGCGGCTCCGTCCCGGGAACGCGGCTCTGTCCTGGGAACGCCGCTCCATCCCAGGAACGGGGCTCCATCCCGGGACCGCGGCTCCATCCCCAGGGAATGGGGCCGTTCCCGACGCTGCCGGAGCTCCGGGAGAGTTCGGATGACAGGGATGGGGTTGGGTTTTGGGGTGGGGGTTGGGTTGACGGTGCCGATGGATCTCATCCGACTCTGGAGATTCTGGAATTGCTTTGGACTCCTTGAGCTGGTGCTGGAGATTCCCGGGGCCGGTAGATCCCGAAAAAGCCGCTCCGGGAGTGCAGCCGGAGCCTTGCGGAGCTGCCGTCCCTCATTCCCGCCTCGGGAGGCCTCGGAATGGGTTTTCCCACAGCTGCTCCGTGCTCCGTCCAACCCGGCCTCGGACATCCCAGGGATCCAGGGGCAGCCTGGATTCCCTGGGAATTCCAGCCCAGCCGGGAATCCCTTCCCAAGATCCCAGCCCGAGCTCCCCTTTCCCAGGGAAATCCCTCCATTCCCGCCTCTCCCAGCCTGGCATTGGATCCAGCCCCATCCCGACTCCTCTGCGGGAAGGAATTCCGGCCTCCAGGCCCTTCCCTGGCAATCTCGGCACTCCAGGAAGGGTCTCCCTTCCCTTTCCCATCCCCGACTCCCAGAAAAACCCCTGGGCATGGATTCGCAGCCTCCTGGATCCCAGAATCCCGGGATGCTTTGCCTGGGATCCACGCAGCTTCAATCCCATCCCATTCCCAGCCCGGCACCTCCCCCGATGATCCCAGGCTGCTCCAGCCTTTCCTTGGGCACTGCCAGGGATCCGGGCATTCCCTGGGAATTCCAGCCCAGCCGGGAATTCCTTCCCAAGATCCCAAGAAATCTTCCCTTTCCCACTGGGAAGCCATTCCCTGCCTCCTGCCCCTCCAGCCCAAATCCCAAATCCCAGCTCTCCTGGAGCCCCTTCAGGCTCGGGAAGCGGCTCCGAGGATTCCCCGGATCCTTCCCTGATCCAGCCGAACATTCCCAGCTCTCCCCACACACTTTGCCCCATTCCCAGCCCCACCCCCACCCCCCAAATCCCAGGAATACCCCCGCAAAAACCCTCAGGACCACCCCCGAAATCCCCACCCTCGGGATCCACCGTCCCCGTGCCTCTTCCCACCCCAGCACCGGGGGATCGGGGCCATTCCCGGGGATCCGCTCGGGGAGGTCCCGGGTGGATCCATGGGATATTCCCGACCCCTCCGCAGGCACCGGGAAGATTTGGATGGACGACGTCGCCTGCTCGGGGTCCGAGGATTCCCTGGAGCTCTGCGGCTTTTCGGGATGGGGCCGCACCAACTGCGGCCACGCCGAGGACGCCGGCGTGCGCTGCCTGACCCCCTGACCCCAAAGCCGCCCCAAAACCGCCCCAAAACCGCCCCAAAGCCGCCCCAAAGCCGCCCCAAAGCCGCCCCAAAAGGGGCCGCGGGGCTCATCCCCAGCCCTGGATCCCCGCTGGGATGGGGATCGGGATCATCCCAAGGGAAATAAAGGCGCTGATCCGGCCCTGGCGGGGCAAGGAGAGATCGGGGGTTTAGGGGGGGGGGGGGGGTTTGGGGGGGTTATGGGGGATTTTGGGGGGGTTTATGGGGCGGTTTATGGGGGATTGTGGGGGTTTATGGGGGGTTTGTGGGGGGTTATAGGGGTTTATGGGGGGGTTATGGGGGGTTATGGGGGGGTTATGGGGGTCTGGGGGGTGTTTATGGGGGGTTTGGGGGGGTTTGTGGGGTTTATGGGGGGTTTATGGGGGATTTGTGGGGTTTATGGGGAGGTTATGGGGGGTTATGGGGGGTTATGGGGGGTTATGGGGGGGTTGTGGGGGTCTGGGGGGTGTTTATGGGGGGTTTGGGGGGGATTTGTGGGGTTTATGGGGCGGTTTATGGGGGATTGTGGGGGTTTATGGGGGTTATAGGGGGTTATGGGGGGTTATGGGGGTTTATGGGGGGGTTATGGGGGGTTATGGGGGGTTATGGGGGTTTATGGGGGGGTTATGGGGGGTTATGGGGGGGTTATGGGGGTCTGGGGGGTGTTTATGGGGGGTTTGGGGGGGATTTGTGGGGTTTATGGGGCGGTTTATGGGGGATTGTGGGGGTTTATGGGGGTTTATGGGGGGTTATGGGGGGGTTATGGGGGGTTATGGGGGGTTTATGGGGGGTTTGGGGGGATTTGTGGGGTTTATGGGGAGGTTATGGGGGATTGTGGGGGTTTATGGGGGATTTGTGGGGTTTATGGGGAGGTTATGGAGGTTTATGGGGGATTGGGGGCGTTTTGGTGGGTTTATGGGGCGGTTTATGGGGGATTGGGGGGGTTTATGGGGAGCTTATGAGGGTTTATGGGGGATTGGGGGGGTTTATGGGGGTTTATGGGGGTTATGGGGGTCTGGGGGGTGTTTATGGGGCGGTTTATGGGGGGTTATGGGGGATTTGTGGGGTTTATGGGGAGGTTATGGGGGTTTAGGGGGGATTGGGGGGGTTTATGGGGGAGTTACGGGGGTCTGGGGGGTGTTTATGGGGCGGTTTATGGGCGTTTATGGGGGTTTGGGGGGTTTATGGGGGATTGGGGGGGTTTATGCGGGGTTTATGGGGGGGTTATGGGGCGGTTTGGGGGGGTTTATGGGGGGGTTATGGGGGTTTATGGGGGATTGGGGGGGTTTGGGGGGTTTTGGGGGGTTTGTGGGGGGTTTATGGGCGATTTGTGGGGTTTATGGGGGGGTTTATGGGGCAGTTATGGGGGTGTGTGGGGGTTTTGGGGGATTGTGGGGGTTTATGGGGGTTTGGGGGGGTTTATGGGGGGTTTATGGGGCGGTTATGGGGGTTTAGGGGGGATTGGGGGGGTTTGGGGGGGTTTATGGGGGTCTGGGGGGTGTTTATGGGGCGGTTTATGCGGGGTTATGGGGGATTGGGGGGGTTTATGGGGGGTTTGTGGGGGGTTATGGGGGGTTTATGAGGCAGTTTGTGGGGTTTATGGGGAGGTTATGGGGGTTTAGGGGGGATTGGGGGGGTTTATGGGGGGTTTATGGGGGGTTTATGAGGCAGTTTGTGGGGTTTATGGGGCGGTTTATGGGGGGTTATGAGGGTCGGGGGGGTGTTTATGGGGGTTATGGGGGGGTTATGGGGGATTGGGGGGGTTATGGGGGTTTATGGGGGGTAATGGGGGGTAATGGGGGTCTGGGGGGTGTTTATGGGGGGGTTTATGGGGGGTTATGGGGCGGTTTATGGGGGATTGGGGGGTTTATGGGGGGATCTGGGGGGGTTTATGGGGCGGTTTGGGGGGTTGGTGGGGGGTTTATGGGGTTTATGGGGGGTTTGTGGGTGTTTGGGGGGTTTATGGGGGAGTTATGGGGGGTTTATGGGGGTTTTGGGGGATTGAGGGGGTTTAATGGGGGATTGGGGGGGTTTATGGGGGGTTATGGGGGATTTGTGGGGTTTATGGGGAGGTTATGGGGGTTTAGGGGGGACTGGGGGGGTTTATGGGGTTCATGGGGGGGTTATGGGGGGTTTATGGGGGGTTATGGGGCGGTTTATGGGGGATTGGGGGGGTTTATCGGGGGGTTATGGGGGTCTGGGGGTTGTTTATGGGGGTTAATAGGGGTTTATGGGGGGTTTATGGGGGGTTATGGGGCGGTTTATGGGGGGTTTGTGGGGTTTATGGGGGGTTATGGGGCGGTTTATGGGGGATTGGGGGGGTTTATGGAGGGGCTTATGGGGGTTTATGGGGCTTTATGGGAGATTTGGGGGGGTTTGGGGGGCTTTATGGGGGTTTATGGGGCAGTTTATGGGGGATTTGGGGGGGTTTGTGGGGTTTATGGGGCGGTTTATGGGGGATTGGGGGGGTTATGGGGGGTTTGTGGGGGTTTATGGGGGTTTTGGGGGGTTTATGCGGGGTTTATGGGGCGGTTTTTGGGGGTTTATGGGGGATTAGGGGGGATTGGGGGGGTTGATGGGGGGGTTTAAGGGGGTCTGGGGGTGTTTATGGGGGGGTTTGTGGGGTTTATGGGGGTTTATGAGCCCCGCGGGCTCCCCGGCACCGCCCTAGGCCGCGCCCCCAGCTTAGGCCACGCCTAAACATTAGGCCACGCCCCCTTTAGGCCACGCCCCCGAGCCGCCCCGCGCAGGTTTTGGCCACGCCCCCCGCATTGGCCACGCCCCCTGAGCCGACCCCGCGCTGCTTTGGCCACGCCCACATCGCCATATATGGGTGTGGCCACGCCCCCTCCACCGGAAGGGGCGGGGCCGGGGCGCGCGCGCGCGCGGGGGATTCGAAAGCGGCGCCCGGTAACGGCCGGGAGCGGGAAAAGGATCCGGGAATCGCCCGGGAGCGGGAAAAGGATCCCGGAATCGGCACCGGGAGCGGGAAAAGGATCCGGGAATCGCCCGGGAGCGGGAAAAGGATCCGGGAATCGGCACCGGGAGCGGGAAAAGGATCCGGGAATCGCCCGGGAGCGGGAAAAGGATCCGGGAATCGGCACCGGGAGCGGGAAAAGGATCCGGGAATCGGCACCGGGAGCGGGAAAAGGATCCGAGAATCGGCACCGGGAGCGGGAAAAGGATCCGGGAATCGGCACCGGGAGCGGGAAAAGGATCCGGGAATCGGCACCGGGAGCGGGAAAAGGGTCCGGGAATCGGCACCGGGAGCGGGAAAAGGATCCGGGAATCGGCACCTGGAGCGGGAAAAGGATCCGGGAATCGGCACCGGGAGCGGGAAAAGGATCCGGGAATCGGCACCTGGAGCGGGAAAAGGATCCCGGAATCGGCACCGGGAGCGGGAAAAGGATCCGGGAATCGGCACCGGGAGCGGGAAAAGGATCCGAGAATCGGCACCGGGATCGGCACCGGGAGCGGGAAAAGGATCCGGGAATCGGCACCGGGAGCGGGAAAAGGGTCCGGGAATCGGCACCTGGAGCGGGAAAAGGATCCGGGAATCGGCACCGGGAGCGGGAAAAGGATCCGGGAATCGGCACCGGGAGCGGGAAAAGGATCCGAGAATCGGCACCGGGATCGGCACCGGGAGCGGGAAAAGGATCCGGGAATCGCCCGGGAGCGGGAAAAGGATCCGGGAATCGCGCGGGAGCGGCACCGGAAGCGGGAAAAGGATCCGAGAATCGGCACCGGGAGCGGGAAAAGGATCCGGGAATCGCCCGGGATCGGCACCGGGAGCGGGAAGAGGATCCCGGAATTCCTCGGGATCGGGAAGAGGATCCCGGGATTCCCTTGGCTCCGTCCCCGCACGCCGCGACCCCCGGACCGAGGTGGGAGCCGCGGGGTTTTCCTGGGAACCCCCCTGGATCTGGGATTCTACCCCCCCCCCCCCCCCAAACTGGGACCCCCCCCCGCCCCCCCCAATTCCCGAATCTGGGACATCCCAAGCCCGGACCCCCATCCCTGCTCTGGGATCTCCAAACTGGGACCTCCCCCCTCCCCCAATTCCCAAATCCTGAATTCCCAAACCCAGGACCTCCCCAAATCCGAGACCTCCCCCAGTTGCCCAGTCCGGGGCCCCTCCATTCCCAAATCTGGCACCTCCCAAATTCCCCAATCCCAGACCCCTCAATTCCCCAGCTTGGGACCCCCCAGTTCCCGAATCCGGGACCCCCCAATTCCCGAATCAGGGAGCCCCCAATTCCCGAATCCAGGACTCCCCAGTTCCTAAACCCAGGACCCCCAAATTCCCAAACCCAGGATCCCCCAATTCCCAAATCAGGGAGCCCCCAATTCCCGAATCCAGGACTCCCCAGTTCCTAAACCCAGGACCCCCCAATTCCCAAATCCAGGGCCCCCAATTCCCAAACCCAGGACCCCCGAATTCCAAAATCCAGGATCCCCCAATTCCCAAATTTGGGACTCTCCAATTCCCAAATCCAGGACCCCCAGTTCCCAAACCCAGCACCCCCCAATTCCCGAATCCAGCACCCCCCAATTCCCGAATCCAGGACCCCCCAATTCCCAAACCCGGGGACCCCTCAATTCCCAAACCCAGCACCCCCCAATTCCTGAATCCCGGACCCCCCAATTCCCAAATCCCGGACCCCCCAATTCCCAAATCCCGGACCCCCCAATTCCCAAATCCAGGACCCCCAATTCCCAAACCCAGCACCCCCCAATTCCTGAATCCAGGACCCCCCAATTCCCAAATCCAGGATCCCCCAATTCCCAAACGCAGGACCCCCCAATTCCCAAACCCAGCACCCCCCAATTCCCAAACCCGGGACCCCCCAATTCCTGAATCCCGGACCCCCCAATTCCCAAACCCAGGATCCCCCAATTCCCAAATCTGGGACCCCCCATTCCCAAACCCGGGGACCCCCCAATTCCCAAATCCAGGATCCCCCAATTCCTGAATCCAGGACCCCCCAATTCCCAACCCAGGACCCCCCAATCCCGAATCCGGGACCCCCCAATTCCCAAATCCAGGACCCTCAATTCCCAAACCCGGGACCCCCCAATCCCGAATCCAGCACCCTCCAATTCCCGAATCCAGGACCCCCCAATTCCCAAATCCAGGACCCCCCAATTCCCAAACCCGGTGACCCCCAAGTTCCCAAATCCAGGATCCCCCAGTTCCCAAACCTGGAACCCCCCAATTCCCAAACCCGGGACCCCCCAATCCCGAATCCGGGACCCCCCAATTCCCATATCCGGGACCCCCCAGGTGCCACCGGAGCCCCTGCAGGTCCCCTCCTGTCCCGCAGGATCGGGATCGGGATCGAGATCGGGATCGGGATCGGATCCATGGCCGCTTTCCAGTCTCCGACGCCCTCGTCCCGCAGGGACAAACCGGGTGAGGAATTCCGGGATGATCCCGGAATATTCCCACGAGGAATCTCAGGGACCCCAGGGCCTTTTCCGGGGGGGGGGGGGGGGGGGAAACGCCCCCATCGCAGAGCCGGGATCACGGAATGGTGGGAAGGGCCCTGAAGGGATCTCGGGGCTGAATTCCAGGGGCTGCTCCAAGCCCTGTCCGACCTTTCCTGGGACAATCCCGGGGACGGGGCAGCCACAGATTCCCTGGAAAACTCTGCCACTCCCTCCCCCTTCCTCCTCCTCCTCCTGGTTTTATTCCTGAGCACATCGGGGCTGGGAAATCCCTGGGATCACCTGGGATCGGTTTCCCGTCCGTGGGATTCCAGTGGGAATCGTGGAACGCTTTAGGAAGGAGCCTCAAGGCCAGGAATTCCAACCTGGATCCGTGTCCCGACCCCCCCCAGATCCCCAGGGATTTCAATCCCTCCGGGAACAGGGATCGTGCCAGGGCTGGAAAACCCCAACTGTTCCCCAAATCCGACCGAACTTTCCCCGGAACGACTCGAGGCCGTTCCCTGGGGGCGATTCCCCGGGAGCGGATCCCGGAACGACTCGAGGCCGTTCCCTGGGGGTGATTCCCCGGGAGCGGATCCCGGAATGACTCGAGGCCGTTCCCTGCGGGCGATTCCCCGGGAGCGGATCCCGGAACGACTCGAGGCCGTTCCCTGTGGTGATTCCCCGGGAGCGGATCCCGGAACGACTTGAGGCCGTTCCCTGCGGGCGATTCCCGGGGAGCGGATCCCGGAACGACTCGAGGCCGTTCCCAGCGGGCGATTCCCGGGAGCGGATCCCGGAACGACTCGAGGCCGTTCCCAGCGGGCGATTCCCAGGGAGCGGATCCCGGAAGGACTCGAGGCCGTTCCCTGCGGGTGATTCCCGGGAGCGGATCCCGGAAGGACTCGAGGCCGTTCCCAGCGGGCGATTCCCGGGAAGCAGATCCCGGAACGACTCGAGGCTGTTCCCTGGGGGTGATTCCCGGGAGCGGATCCCGGAACGACTCGAGGCCGTTTCCCGTGGGCGATTCCCCGGGAGCGGATCCCGGAACGACTCGAGGCCGTTCCCTGCGGTGATTCCCCGGGAGTGGATCCCGATCCCGGCTGGAGCCTCCCGGGGCATCACCGCGACTCCTTCCCGCAGATCCCGGCCCCGTGTCCGTCACCATCCCGGCCTCTCCCTTCATGCAGAAGTTGGGATTCGGCACCGGAGTCAGCGTGTACCTGATGAAAAGGTTCGGGAAGCGTTATCCCGGAAAAGTCACGGAGCGGGTGGGGAAGGAGCTCCGGGAAGGAAAGGGGTGGCGGCGCCGACCTGGGGATGATCCCAAATCCCGGATACGGAGCCCAAGGAGGGATTTGGGATTTGCAGAGCTGGGAAGGAGCCCCTTACTTTGGGAGAAGCCTTTCCCTGGATGGAATCCGAGGATTTGGGGCCCATTCCTGGGAATTCCGGGATTCGGGGCGCATTCCTGGGATAACCCACCAGCCTTTTCCTGGCTGGACTTCAGGGTCTGGGATCCTTTATTGTTTTTGGGATAAGCCTTTCCTTGGATGGAATTCCGGGATTTGGGGCCATTCCTGGGATAAGCCTGGGCTGGAATTCCGGGATTTGGGATCCATTATTTTGGGATAAGCCTTTCCTTGGACGGAATTCAGGGATTTGGGGCCATTCCTGGGATAAGCCTGGGCTGGAATTCCGGGATTTGGGATCCATTATTTTGGGATAAGCCTTTCCTTGGATGGAATTCCGGGATTTGAGGTCATTCCTGGGATAAACCTTGGGTGGAATTCCAGGATTGGGGCTCCATTTTTTTTTTTTGGGATAAGCCCTTCCCTGGCTGCAATTCCAGCATTTTGGGTCCATGATTTTTGGGATAACCCCATCGGTCTTTCCCTGGCTGCAATCCAGGGATTTGGCCTCCATTTTTTTTGGGATAACCCTTTCCCCAGCGGCAATTCCAGGATTTCGGGTCCATGATTTTTGGGGTAACCCCATCAGTCTTGCCCTGGCTGGAATCCAGGGATTTCAGGTCCATGATTTTGGGATAAGCCTTTCCCTGGCTGGAATCCAGGGATTTGGGCTCCATTTTTTTGGGATGACCCTTTCCCTGGCTGCAATTCCAGCATTTCAGATCCATTATTTTTGGGATAACCCCATCGGTCTTTCCCTGGCTGGAATTCCAGGATTGGGGCTCCATGATTTTGGGATAACCCTTTCCCCGGCTGCAATTCCAGGATTTCGGGTCCATGATTTTTGGGATAACCCCATCGGTCTTTCCCTGGCTGGAATCCAGGGATTGGGGCTCCATGATTTTGGGATAAGCCTTTCCCTGGCTGCAATTCCAGGATTGGGGCTCCATGATTTTGGGATAAGCCTTTCCCTGGCTGCAATTCCAGGATTGGGGCTCCATGATTTTGGGATAAGCCTTTCCCTGGCTGCAATTCCAGGATTGGGGCTCCATGATTTTGGGATAAGCCTTTCCCTGGCTGCAATTCCAGGATTGGGGCTCCATGATTTTGGGATAAGCCTTTCCCTGGCTGCAATTCCAGGATTGGGGCTCCATGATTTTGGGATAAGCCTTTTCCTGGCTGGAATCCCGGGATTGGGGCTCCATTCCCTCCGCTCCAGCCGGAAATGGGAACGGATCGAAGCTCCCGGGAAGCCGAGCATTCCCTGCAGCATTCCCGGCCCACGGCAGATTTCATCCTTTCCCCAATTTCCTCACGAATTCCACAAAAAAACCCCCCTCCCACGGCCATTCCCGGCACGTTACCCATGGGAATTCCAGAGGCTCTTCCCGCCCAGGTCTCCGCGGGGATTGTCCCGCTCTCCGTGGGCCGTGAAGAAAATCAACTCCGGCTGCAGCCAGAGCCAGCGGAGCCTCTTCCAGAGGAGACTCCAGGAGGAGGCCCAGATCCTCCGGAATCTGCGGCATCCCAACATCGTGGGTGAGGATTCCTGGGAATGGAGGGGTTGGATCTGTTGGGAATGGAGGGGTTGGATCCATGGGAATGGAGGGGTTGGATCCCATGGGAATGGAGGGGTTGGATCCGTTGGGAATGGAGGGGTTGGATCCATGGGAATGGAGGGGTTGGATCCCATGGGAATGGAGGGGTTGGATCCGTTGGGAATGGAGGGGGTGGATCCGTTGGGAATGGAGGGGTTGGATCCATGGGAATGGAGGGGTTGGATCCCATGGGAATGGAGGGGTTGGATCCCATTGGAATGGAGGGGTTGGATCCATGGGAATGGAGGAGTTGGATCCCATGGGAATGGAGGGGTTGGATCCCATTGGAATGGAGGGGTTGGATCCCTTGGGAATGGAGGGGTTGGAGCCAATCCCAGAGGGAGACGAGGGTGATTCGGGATCTGGGAGTTCAAGGCCTCCCAGTGCCTCTGGAATTCCCAGAGAAGCCGCAGCTGCCTCTGGATCCTTGGGAGTGCCCAAGGACAGGCTGGAGCAGCCTGGGATCATCGGGGGAGGGGTCGGGGTTGGAATGGGACAGGATTGAAGCTGCGTGGATCCCACCCAAAGCATCCCGGGATCCCTGCTCTCCCATCCCCATCCCATCCCATTCCCATCCCATCCCATCCCATCCCATCCCATCCCATCCCATCCCGTCCCGTCCCATCCCGTCCCGTCCCATCCCATCCCATACCCTATCCCATTCCCATCCCATTCCCGTCCCATCCCATCCCATCCCATCCCATCCCATCCCATCCCATCCCATCCCATCCCATTCCCATCTCATCCCATCCCATCCCATCCCATCCCATCCCATTCCCATCCCATTCCCATCCCATCCCAGGGTACCGGGCGCTGACGGAGGCTCCGGACGGGAGTCTGTGCCTGGCCATGGAATTCGGGGGGGAGAAATCCCTGAACGACCTCATCGAGGAGCGCCGGGAGCAGGGATTGGGAGCGTTCCCGGCTCCCACCATCCTCCAGGTGGCCCTGAGCATGGCCAGGGGGCTCCAGGTACCGGGAATGCCGGGGAAATCCCGGGATTCGGGGAGAAAGGGGAGCTGGGGCTGCTGGGGGGGGGATGGGATTTGGGATGAGTGGGATTTTGGGAAGGAATTCCCGGCTGGGCTGGAATTCCCAGAGAATCCCTGGCAGTGTCCAAGGAAAGGCTGGAGCAGCCTGGGATCATCGGGGGAGGTGCCGGGCTGGGAATGGGATGGGATTGAAGCTGCGTGGATCCCAGGCAAAGCATCCCGGGATTCTGGGATCCAGGAGGCTGCGAATCCATGCCCAGGGGTTTTTCTGGGAGTCGGGGATGGGAAAGGGAAGGGAGACCCTTCCTGGAGTGCCGAGATTGCCAGGGAAGGGCCTGGAGGCCGGAATTCCTTCCCGCAGAGGAGTCGGGATGGGGCTGGATCCAATGCCAGGCTGGGAGAGGCGGGAATGGAGGGATTTCCCTGGGAAAGGGGAGCTCGGGCTGGGATCTTGGGAAGGGATTCCCGGCTGGGCTGGAATTCCCAGGGAGTGCCCAAGGAAAGGCTGGATCCACCTGGGATCATCGGGAAGCGCCGGGATGGGATTGGGATGATCCCGAAGATCCCTTCCCACAATCCCCGAGGTTTTAAGGCCGGGGGGGGGGGGGGGGGTTTGGGATTTCCCGTGGGTTATCCCAATCCCACGGCTCTTCCCGCGGTTTTCCCGGGCTGTTCCCAGTACCTGCACACGGAGCAGCGGCTGCTCCACGGGGACATCAAATCCCCCAACGTCGTCGTCCGGGGCCGCTTTGAATCCGTGAAAATCTGCGACGTCGGAGTCTCGCTGCCGCTGGATGAGAACCTGGCAGGTGGGATTCCCGGGAATCCCCGGAGGCCAGGGGGGAGCAGGAGGCGATTCCAGGCTTTGGAGGGATCCCAGGGTGGGCCGGGAACGGCGGGAATGTGGGCGGGATAAGACACGGATCGTTCCCGGCGAAGAACCCGCGGGAATTCTCTGGATGCCTGGGGATCCATCGGCGGGAGCCCATGGAAAAGGAGCCGGAGGCGCCGGAATGTCCCGGGGGATGGATGGGATTTATCGGGAATATCCAGCTGGAGGCACCGGAATGTCCTGTGGGAATCTGGGGATGGATGGGATTTATCGGGAATTATCCAGGTGGAGGCGCTGGGATCTCCTCAGGGAATGTGGGGATGGATGGGATTTATCGGGAATATCCAGCTGGAGGTGCCGGGATCTCCCAGGGGATGGATGGGATTTTTTGGGAATATCCAGCTGGAGGCACTGGAATGTCCTGTGGGAATGTGGAGATGGATGGGATTTATTGGGAATATCCACCTGGAGACACCGGGATGTCCTGTGGGAATCTGGGGATGGATGGGATTTATCGGGAATTATCCAGGTGGAGGCGCTGGGATCTCCTCAGGGAATGTGGGGATGGATGGGATTTATCGGGAATATCCAGCTGGAGGCACCGGAATGTCCTGTGGGAATCTGGGGATGGATGGGATTTTTTGGGAATATCCAGCTGGAGACACTGGGATCTCCTCAGGGATGGATGGGATTTATTGGGAATATCCAGCTGGAGACACCGGGATGTTCCAGGGAGGGATGGGATTTATTGGGAATATCCAGCTGGAGACACCGGGATTTCCAGGGGATGGATGGGATTTTTTGGGAATATCCAGCTGGAGGTGCCGGGATCTCCCAGGGGATGGATGGGATTTATTGGGAATATCCAGCTGGAGACACCGGGATCTCCTCAGGGATGGATGGGATTTATCGGGAATATCCACCTGGAGACACTGGGATCTCCTTAGGGATGGATGGGATTTATTGGGAATATCCAGCTGGAGGTGCCGGGATCTTCCAGGGGATGGATGGGATTTATCGGGAATATCCAGCTGGAGACACCGGGATCTCCGGGGGATGGATGGGATTTATTGGGAATATGCAGCTGGAGACACCGGGATCTCTGGGGGATGGATGGGATTTATTGGGAATATCTAGCTGGAGACAGCGGGATCTCCAGGGGATGGATGGGATTTTTTGGGAATATCCAGCTGGAGACACCGGGATGTCCTGTGGGAATGTGGAGATGGATGGGATTTATCGGGAATATCCAGCTGGAAGCACCGGGATCTCCTCAGGGATGGAGGGGATTTATTGGGAATATCCAGCTGGAGACAGCGGGATCTCCTCAGGGAATGTGGGGATGGATGGGATTTATCGGGAATATCCAGCTGGAGACACTGGGATCTCCCAGGGGATGGATGGGATTTATCGGGAATATCCAGCTGGAGACACCGGGATGTTCCAGGGAGGGATGGGATTTATTGGGAATATCCAGCTGGAGGTGCTGGGATCTCCTCAGGGAATGTGGGGATGGATGGGATTTATCTGGAATATCTACCTGGAGACACCGGGATCTCCTTAGGGATGGATGGGATTTATTGGGAATATCCAGCTGGAGGCACCGGGATCTCCAGGGGATGGATGGGATTTATTGGGAATATCCAGCTGGAGACACCGGGATCTCCTTAGGGATGGATGGGATTTATTGGGAATATCCAGCTGGAGGCACCGGGATCTCCAGGGGATGGATGGGATTTATTGGGAATATCCAGGTGGAGACAGCGGGATCTCCTCAGGGAATGTGGGGATGGATGGGATTTTTTGGGAATATCCAGCTGGAAGCACCGGGATCTCCCAGGGGATGGATGGGATTTATTGGGAATATCCAGGTGGAGACACCGGGATGTTCCAGGGAGGGATGGGATTTTTTGGGAATATTCAGCTGGAGGCACCAGGATCTCCAGGGGATGGATGGGATTTATCGGGAATATCCAGCTGGAGACACTGGAATGTCCTGTGGGAATGTGGGGATGGATGGGATTTATTGGGAATATCCAGCTGGAGACACCGGGATGTTCCAGGGAGGGATGGGATTTATTGGGAATATCCAGCTGGAGACACCGGAATGTCCTGTGGGAATGTGGAGATGGATGGGATTTATTGGGAATATCCAGCTGGAGGTGCCAGGATCTCCCAGGGGATGGATGGGATTTATTGGGAATATCCAGCTGGAGACAGCGGGATCTCCTCAGGGAATGTGGGGGTGGATGGGATTTTTTGGGAATATCCAGCTGGAGACACTGGGATTTCCAGGGGATGGATGGGATTTATTGGGAATATCCAGCTGGAGGTGCCGGGATCTCCTCAGGGATGGAGGGGATTTATTGGGAATATCCAGCTGGAGACACTGGGATCTCCTCAGGGATGGATGGGATTTATCGGGAATATCCAGCTGGAGGCACCGGGATCTCCTCAGGGAATGTGGGGATGGCTCAGGTTTCCTTGGGAATCTGGAGGCTCTGGAATCTCCGGGAGGGCTCCGCAGGGCTCTGGAATGAACGCAGGGATGCACAGGGAGCTGGAATTCCTCTGGGAATGGCGACCCAGGGCTGGGGATTCCCAGGGCTCTGGAAGCCTCCCGGGCTCTGGGATTGCCCCAAGGATCGATGGGGCTTGGGAATCCATCCAGGAGGCTGGAATTCCATGGGAATGGGGGCTCTGGAATCCCTTGGGAATGGGGATCCTGGGGATTCTGGAATCCTTTGGGAATGGGGATCCCGGGGCTCTGGAATTGCTGGGAATGGGGATCCCCAGGAGTCTGGAATTCCTCTGGAATGGGGATCTGGGGGCTCTGGAATGGGGATCCTGCAGCTCTGGAATCCCTTGGGAATGGGGATCCCGGGGGCTCTGGAATTGCTGGGAATGGGGGTTCTGGAATCCCTCTGGAATGGGGGTCCCGGGGCTCTGGAATCCTTTGGGAATGGGGATCCTGCAGCTCTGGAATCGCTGGGAATGGGGATCCCCAGGAGTCTGGAATCCCTCTGGAATGGGGATCCTGCAGCTCTGGAATCCCTCTGGAATGGGGATCCTGGGGCTCTGGAATTGCTGGGAATGGGGATCCCGGGCCTCTGGAATCCCTCTGGAATGGGAATCTTGAGGCTCTGGAATCCCTCTGGAATGGGGATCCTGGGGGTTCTGGAATTGCTGGGAATGGGGATCCCCAGGAGTCTGGAATCCTGGGGGCTCTGGAATGGGGATCCTGAGGCTCTGGAACCCCTTGGGAATGGGGATCCTGTGGCTCTGGAATTGCTGGGAATGGGGATCCCCAGGAGTCTGGAATCCCTTGGGAATGGGGGTTCTGGAATCCCTCGGGAATGGGGATCCCAGGGCTCTGGAATCCCTTGGGAATGGGGATCCCGGGGGCTCTGGAATCGCTGGGGAAGGCGCCGTTTCCCCGGAGCCGGTTCCCGATCCCACGCGATCCCACCGCGATCCCACCGCGATCCCACCCGGTCGGTTGCAGTGAGTGATCCCGAGCTCTGCTACGTGGGCACGGAGCCCTGGAAGCCTCCGGAGGCGCTGGAGCCGGGCGGGATCATCACGGACAGATCCGACATCTTCCCCTTCGGCCTCACCCTGTGGGAGATGCTGGCCCTGAGCATCCCGCACCTCCCGCTGCCCCCGTCCGACACGGAAGGTCGGGAATGCCGGGCCGGAGCGGGATCTGGGAATGGGAACCTCCGGAGCTGGGCGGGGACAGCTGGGAATGGTCACCGGGAAAAGGATCCGGGGAATCCTCGGAGCCGCTTCCCGAGCCTAAAGGGGATCCAGGAGAGCTGGGATTTGGGATTTGGGCTGGAGGGGCAGGAGGCAGGGAATGGCTTCCCAGTGGGAAAGGGAAGATTTCTTGGGATCTTGGGAAGGAATTCCCGGCTGGGCTGGAATTCCCAGGGAATGCCCGGATCCCTGGCAGTGCCCAAGGAAAGGCTGGAGCAGCCTGGGATCATCGGGGGAGGTGCCGGGATGGGAATGGGATGGGATTGAAGCTGCGTGGATCCCAGGCAAAGCATCCCGGGATTCTGGGATCCAGGAGGCTGCGAATCCATGCCCAGGGGTTTTTCTGGGAGTCGGGGATGGGAAAGGGAAGGGAGACCCTTCCTGGAGTGCCGAGATTGCCAGGGAAGGGCCTGGAGGCCGGAATTCCTTCCCGCAGAGGAGTCGGGATGGGGCTGGATCCAATGCCAGGCTGGGAGAGGCGGGAATGGAGGGATTTCCCTGGGAAAGGGGAGCTCGGGCTGGGATCTTGGGAAGGGATTCCCGGCCGGGCTGGAATTCCCAGGGAACCCCCGGCAGCACCCGAGGCCGGGTTGGGATCTCCCCGGGACGTCGGGAAGCGCCGGGACGGGATTTCCAGGATTTCCGGGATTTCCGGGCTTCCCTTTCCGACGGCTCCTCTCTCCCGCCTTTCCAGAGGAATCCTTTTCCGAGGAATCCTTCGACGAGGATTCCTACTACGCGGCGCTGGGCACGCGGCCGCCGCTGCCCCCGGAGGCGCTGGATCCGTCGCAGGGCTCGGTGCTGGAGCTCTTCTCCGTCTGCACCGCCCGCGATCCCGGGAAAAGGCCCTCGGCCGCGCGGATCCTGCAGGCGCTGGAGCCGCCCCCGCCCTGAGCCCGTCCCGGATTCCCAGCGGGAAGCGGCTCCGGAGCCGCGCTCGCCTCGGCAGGAGCCGCCCCGGCCTCGCCGGCCGCGCTCTTCCCGCCAACCCCGGGGGGTTGTGGGTGCTTGGGATCGACTTTCCTGAGGGTTTTCCCGGGATTTTTTAGGGTTGGGTTTTCCTGGTTTTTTTAGGGTTGGGTTTTCCTGGGTTGGGTTTTCCCAGGTTTTTTTAGGGTTGGGTTTTCCCGCATTTTTTAGTTGGGTTTTCCCGGGTTTTGTAGGGTTGGGTTTTCCTGGGTTGGGTTTTCCTGGGTTTTTTTAGGGTTGGGTTTTCCCAGGGTTGGGTTTTCCCGGGTTTTTTTTAGGGTTCGTTTTCCCGGGTTTTTTTAGGGTTGGGTTTTCCTGGTTTTTTTTAGGGTTGGGTTTTCCCAGAGTTGGGTTTTCCCGGTTTTTTTAGGGTTGGGTTTTCCTGGGTTGGGTTTTCCCAGGGTTGGGTTTTCCCGGGTGTTTTTAGGGTTGGGTTTTCCTGGGTTTTTTTAGGGTTGGGTTTTCCCAGGGATTTTTAGGGTTGGGTTTTCCCAGGGTTGGGTTTTCCCAAGTTTTTTTAGGGTTGGGTTTTCCCAGGGTTGGGTTTTCCCGATTTTTGTAGGGTTGGGTTTTCCTGGGTTGGCTTTTCCTGGTTTTTTTTAGGGTTGGGTTTTCCCGGGTTGGGTTTTCCTGGTTTTTTTAGGGTTGGGTTTTTTTAGGGTTGGGTTTTCCCGTTTTTTTTTTTAGGTTTGCGTTTTCCTGAGTTTTTTAGCGTTGGGTTTTCCCAGGGTTGGGTTTTCCTGGTTTTTTTTAGGGTTGGGTTTTCCCAGGGTTGGGTTTTCCTGGTTTTTTTTAGGGTTGGGTTTTCCTGAGTTTTTCGTTGGGTTTTCCCGGGTTTTTTTGGGGTTGGGTTTTCCCGAGTTTTTTTTAGGGTTGGGTTTTCCCGGGTTTTTTTAGGGTTGGGTTTTCCTGGTTTTTTTTAGGGTTGGGTTTTCCCAGGGTTGGGTTTTCCTGGTTTTTTTTAGGGTTGGGTTTTCCCAGGGTTGGGTTTTCCTGGTTTTTTTTAGGGTTGGGTTTTCCTGAGTTTTTCGTTGGGTTTTCCCGGGTTTTTTTGGGGTTGGGTTTTCCCGAGTTTTTTTTAGGGTTGGGTTTTCCCGGGTTTTTTTAGGGTTGGGTTTTCCTGGGTGTTTTTTAGGGTTGGGTTTTCCTGGGTGTTTTTTAGGGTTGGGTTTTCCCGAGTTTTTTTTAGGGTTGGGTTTTCCCGGGTTTTTTTAGGGTTGGGTTTTCCCGGGTTGGGTTTTCCTGAGTTTTTTTTAGGGTTGGGTTTTCCCAGGTTTTTTTAGGGTTGGGTTTTCCCGCATTTTTTAGTTGGGTTTTCCCGGGTTTTGTAGGGTTGGGTTTTCCTGGGTTGGGTTTTCCTGGGTTTTTTTAGGGTTGGGTTTTCCCAGGGTTGGGTTTTCCCGGGTTTTTTTTAGGGTTCGTTTTCCCGGGTTTTTTTAGGGTTGGGTTTTCCTGGTTTTTTTTAGGGTTGGGTTTTCCCAGGGTTGGGTTTTCCCGGTTTTTTTAGGGTTGGGTTTTCCTGGGTTGGGTTTTCCCAGGGTTGGGTTTTCCCGGGTGTTTTTAGGGTTGGGTTTTCCTGGGTTTTTTTAGGGTTGGGTTTTCCCAGGGATTTTTAGGGTTGGGTTTTCCCAGGGTTGGGTTTTCCCAAGTTTTTTTAGGGTTGGGTTTTCCCAGGGTTGGGTTTTCCTGGTTTTTTTAGGGTTGGGTTTTCCCGATTTTTGTAGGGTTGGGTTTTCCTGGGTTGGCTTTTCCTGGTTTTTTTTAGGGTTGGGTTTTCCCGGGTTGGGTTTTCCTGGTTTTTTTTAGGGTTGGGTTTTCCCGGGTTGGGTTTTCCTGGTTTTTTTTAGGGTTGGGTTTTCCCGGGTTGGGTTTTCCTGGTTTTTTTTAGGGTTGGGTTTTCCCAGGTTGGGTTTTCCTGGTTTTTTTTAGGGTTGGGTTTTCCCAGGTTGGGTTTTCCTGGGTGTTTTTTAGGGTTGGGTTTTCCCAGGTTGGGTTTTCCTGGGTGTTTTTTAGGGTTGGGTTTTCCTGAGTTTTTCGTTGCGTTTTCCCGGATTTTTTTAGGGTTGGGTTTTCCCGAGTTTTTTTTAGGGTTGGGTTTTCCTGGGTTTTTTTAGGGTTGGGTTTTCCTGGGTTGGGTTTTCCTGGTTTTTTTTAGGGTTGGGTTTTCCCGGGTTGGGCTTTCCTGGTTTTTTTTAGGGTTGGGTTTTCCTGGGTTGGGTTTTCCCAGGTTTTTTTAGGGTTGGGTTTTCCCGTTTTTTTTTTTAGGTTTGCGTTTTCCTGAGTTTTTTAGCGTTGGGTTTTCCCAGGGTTGGGTTTTCCCAGGGTTGGGTTTTCCCAGGTTGGGTTTTCCTGGTTTTTTTTAGGGTTGGGTTTTCCTGAGTTTTTCGTTGCGTTTTCCCGGATTTTTTTAGGGTTGGGTTTTCCCGGGTTTTTTTAGGGTTGGGTTTTCCCGCATTTTTTAGTTGGGTTTTCCCGGGTTTTGTAGGGTTGGGTTTTCCTGGGTTGGGTTTTCCTGGGTTTTTTTAGGGTTGGGTTTTCCCAGGGTTGGGTTTTCCCGGGTTTTTTTTAGGGTTCGTTTTCCCGGGTTTTTTTAGGGTTGGGTTTTCCTGGTTTTTTTTAGGGTTGGGTTTTCCCAGGGTTGGGTTTTCCCGGTTTTTTTAGGGTTGGGTTTTCCTGGGTTGGGTTTTCCCAGGGTTGGGTTTTCCCGGGTGTTTTTAGGGTTGGGTTTTCCTGGGTTTTTTTAGGGTTGGGTTTTCCCAGGGATTTTTAGGGTTGGGTTTTCCCAGGGTTGGGTTTTCCCAAGTTTTTTTAGGGTTGGGTTTTCCCAGGGTTGGGTTTTCCCGATTTTTGTAGGGTTGGGTTTTCCTGGGTTGGCTTTTCCTGGTTTTTTTTAGGGTTGGGTTTTCCCGGGTTGGGTTTTCCTGGTTTTTTTAGGGTTGGGTTTTTTTAGGGTTGGGTTTTCCCGTTTTTTTTTTTAGGTTTGCGTTTTCCTGAGTTTTTTAGCGTTGGGTTTTCCCAGGGTTGGGTTTTCCTGGTTTTTTTTAGGGTTGGGTTTTCCCAGGGTTGGGTTTTCCTGGTTTTTTTTAGGGTTGGGTTTTCCCAGGGTTGGGTTTTCCTGGTTTTTTTTAGGGTTGGGTTTTCCTGAGTTTTTCGTTGGGTTTTCCCGGGTTTTTTTGGGGTTGGGTTTTCCCGAGTTTTTTTTAGGGTTGGGTTTTCCCGGGTTTTTTTAGGGTTGGGTTTTCCTGGGTGTTTTTTAGGGTTGGGTTTTCCTGGGTGTTTTTTAGGGTTGGGTTTTCCCGAGTTTTTTTTAGGGTTGGGTTTTCCCGGGTTTTTTTAGGGTTGGGTTTTCCCGGGTTGGGTTTTCCTGAGTTTTTTTTAGGGTTGGGTTTTCCCAGGTTTTTTTAGGGTTGGGTTTTCCCGCATTTTTTAGTTGGGTTTTCCCGGGTTTTGTAGGGTTGGGTTTTCCTGGGTTGGGTTTTCCTGGGTTTTTTTAGGGTTGGGTTTTCCCAGGGTTGGGTTTTCCCGGGTTTTTTTTAGGGTTCGTTTTCCCGGGTTTTTTTAGGGTTGGGTTTTCCTGGTTTTTTTTAGGGTTGGGTTTTCCCAGGGTTGGGTTTTCCCGGTTTTTTTAGGGTTGGGTTTTCCTGGGTTGGGTTTTCCCAGGGTTGGGTTTTCCCGGGTGTTTTTAGGGTTGGGTTTTCCTGGGTTTTTTTAGGGTTGGGTTTTCCCAGGGATTTTTAGGGTTGGGTTTTCCCAGGGTTGGGTTTTCCCAAGTTTTTTTAGGGTTGGGTTTTCCCAGGGTTGGGTTTTCCTGGTTTTTTTAGGGTTGGGTTTTCCCGATTTTTGTAGGGTTGGGTTTTCCTGGGTTGGCTTTTCCTGGTTTTTTTTAGGGTTGGGTTTTCCCGGGTTGGGTTTTCCTGGTTTTTTTTAGGGTTGGGTTTTCCCGGGTTGGGTTTTCCTGGTTTTTTTTAGGGTTGGGTTTTCCCGGGTTGGGTTTTCCTGGTTTTTTTTAGGGTTGGGTTTTCCCAGGTTGGGTTTTCCTGGTTTTTTTTAGGGTTGGGTTTTCCCAGGTTGGGTTTTCCTGGGTGTTTTTTAGGGTTGGGTTTTCCCAGGTTGGGTTTTCCTGGGTGTTTTTTAGGGTTGGGTTTTCCTGAGTTTTTCGTTGCGTTTTCCCGGATTTTTTTAGGGTTGGGTTTTCCCGAGTTTTTTTTAGGGTTGGGTTTTCCTGGGTTTTTTTAGGGTTGGGTTTTCCTGGGTTGGGTTTTCCTGGTTTTTTTTAGGGTTGGGTTTTCCCGGGTTGGGCTTTCCTGGTTTTTTTTAGGGTTGGGTTTTCCTGGGTTGGGTTTTCCCAGGTTTTTTTAGGGTTGGGTTTTCCCGTTTTTTTTTTTAGGTTTGCGTTTTCCTGAGTTTTTTAGCGTTGGGTTTTCCCAGGGTTGGGTTTTCCCAGGGTTGGGTTTTCCCAGGTTGGGTTTTCCTGGTTTTTTTTAGGGTTGGGTTTTCCTGAGTTTTTCGTTGCGTTTTCCCGGATTTTTTTAGGGTTGGGTTTTCCCGGGTTTTTTTAGGGTTGGGTTTTCCCGCATTTTTTAGTTGGGTTTTCCCGGGTTTTGTAGGGTTGGGTTTTCCTGGGTTGGGTTTTCCTGGGTTTTTTTAGGGTTGGGTTTTCCCGGGTTTTTTTTAGGGTTCGTTTTCCCGGGTTTTTTTAGGGTTGGGTTTTCCTGGTTTTTTTTAGGGTTGGGTTTTCCCAGGGTTGGGTTTTCCCGGTTTTTTTAGGGTTGGGTTTTCCTGGGTTGGGTTTTCCCAGGGTTGGGTTTTCCCGGGTGTTTTTAGGGTTGGGTTTTCCTGGGTTTTTTTAGGGTTGGGTTTTCCCAGGGATTTTTAGGGTTGGGTTTTCCCAGGGTTGGGTTTTCCCAAGTTTTTTTAGGGTTGGGTTTTCCCAGGGTTGGGTTTTCCTGGTTTTTTTAGGGTTGGGTTTTCCCGATTTTTGTAGGGTTGGGTTTTCCTGGGTTGGCTTTTCCTGGTTTTTTTTAGGGTTGGGTTTTCCCGGGTTGGGTTTTCCTGGTTTTTTTTAGGGTTGGGTTTTCCCGGGTTGGGTTTTCCTGGTTTTTTTTAGGGTTGGGTTTTCCCGGGTTGGGTTTTCCTGGTTTTTTTTAGGGTTGGGTTTTCCCAGGTTGGGTTTTCCTGGTTTTTTTTAGGGTTGGGTTTTCCCAGGTTGGGTTTTCCTGGGTGTTTTTTAGGGTTGGGTTTTCCCAGGTTGGGTTTTCCTGGGTGTTTTTTAGGGTTGGGTTTTCCTGAGTTTTTCGTTGCGTTTTCCCGGATTTTTTTAGGGTTGGGTTTTCCCGAGTTTTTTTTAGGGTTGGGTTTTCCTGGGTTTTTTTAGGGTTGGGTTTTCCTGGGTTGGGTTTTCCTGGTTTTTTTTAGGGTTGGGTTTTCCCGGGTTGGGCTTTCCTGGTTTTTTTTAGGGTTGGGTTTTCCTGGGTTGGGTTTTCCCAGGTTTTTTTAGGGTTGGGTTTTCCCGTTTTTTTTTTTAGGTTTGCGTTTTCCTGAGTTTTTTAGCGTTGGGTTTTCCCAGGGTTGGGTTTTCCCAGGGTTGGGTTTTCCCAGGTTGGGTTTTCCTGGTTTTTTTTAGGGTTGGGTTTTCCTGAGTTTTTCGTTGCGTTTTCCCGGATTTTTTTAGGGTTGGGTTTTCCTGGGTTTTTTTAGGGTTGGGTTTTCCCGGGTTTTTTTAGGGTTGGGTTTTCCCAGGGTTGGGTTTTCCTGGGTTTTTTTAGGGTTGGGTTTTCCCAGGTTTTTTTAGGGTTGGGTTTTCCCAGGTTGGGTTTTCCCGGGTTTTTTTAGTTTTGGATTTTCACAGGTTTTTTTAGGGTTGGGTTTTCCCGGGTTTTTTTGGGGTTGGGTTTTCCTGGTTTTTGTAGGGTTGGGTTTTCCTGGGTTGGGTTTTCCTGGTTTTTTTAGGGTTGGGTTTTCCCGGGTTTTTTTAGGGTTGGGTTTTCCCGGGTTTTTTTAGGGTTGGGTTTTCCTGGGTTGGGTTTTCCTGGGTTTTTTTTAGGGTTGGGTTTTCCCAAGGTTGGGTTTTCCCGCGTGTTTTTTTAGGGTTGGGTTTTCCCAAATTTTTTAGTTGGGTTTTCCCGTTTTTTTTTAGTTGGGTTTTCCCCAGGTGTTTTTTAGGGTTGGGTTTTCCTGAGTTTTTCGTTGCGTTTTCCCGGATTTTTTTAGGGTTGGGTTTTCCCGGGTTTTTTTAGGGTTGGGTTTTCCCGTTTTTTTTTTTTAGGTTTGCGTTTTCCTGGTTTTTTTTAGGGTTGGGTTTTCCCAGGGTTGGGTTTTCCCGGTTTTTTTAGGGTTGGGTTTTCCCGGGTTTTTTTAGGGTTGGGTTTTCCCGGTTTTTGTAGGGTTGGGTTTTCCTGGGTTGGGTTTTCCAGGTTTTTTTTAGGTTTGGGTTTTCCCGGGTTGGGTTTTCCTGGTTTTTTTTAGCGTTGGGTTTTCCCAGGGTTGGGTTTTCCCAGGTTGGGTTTTCCTGGGTGTTTTTTAGGGTTGGGTTTTCCCGGGATTTTTTAGGGTTGGGTTTTCCCGGGTTGGGTTTTCCCAGGTTTTTTTAGGGTTGGGTTTTCCCGGTTTTTTTTTTTTAGGGTTGGGTTTTCCCAGGGTTGGGTTTTCCCAGGGTTTTTTAGGGTTCGTTTTCCCAGGTTTTTTTAGGGTTGGGTTTTCCTGGTTTTTTTTTAGGGTTGGGTTTTCCTGGGTTGGGTTTTCCTGGGTTTTTTTTAGGGTTGGGTTTTCCCAAGGTTGGGTTTTCCCAGGTTTTTTTAGGGTTGGGTTTTCCCAGATTTTTTTAGGGTTGGGTTTTCCCAGGTTTTTTTAGGGTTGGGTTTTCCCGCATTTTTTAGTTGGGTTTTTTTAGGGTTGGGTTTTCCCCAGGTGTTTTTAGGGTTGGGTTTTCCAGGTTTTTTTTTAGGGTTGGGTTTTCCCAGGTTGGGTTTTCCCGGGTATTTTTAGCGTTGGGTTTTCCTGGTTTTTTTAGGGTTGGGTTTTCCTGGTTTTTTTAGGGTTGGGTTTTCCTGGTTTTTTCAGGGTTGGGTTTTCCCGGTTTTTTTTAGGGTTGGGTTTTCCCGGGTGTTTTTTAGGGTTGGGTTTTCCTGGGTTTTCCCGGATTGGGTTTTCCTGGGTTTTTTTTAGGGTTGGGTTTTCCCGAATTTTTTAGTTGGGTTTTCCCAGTTTTTTTAGGGTTGGGTTTTCCCGGGTTTTTTTAGGGCTGGGTTTTCCCGCTCTTAGGTTCAGTTTTCCCTCTCTTTTCGGGGCTGGAATTTCCTGAGTTTAGGTTGGATTTTTCCTCTTTTTGGGGCTGGAATTTCCTGAGTTTAGGTTGGATTTTCCCTCTTTTTGGGCTGGAATTTCCTGAGTTTATGTCAGATTTTCCCTCTTTTTTTAGGCTGGAATTCCCATCATTTTTCCTTGGATTTTCCCTCCTTTTGGGGCTGGAATTTCCCGAGTTTAGGTTGGATTTTCCCTCTTTTTGGGGTTGGATCCCACCCCCTTTTTCCTTGGATCTTCCCTCATTTTTTTGGGCTGGAATTTCCCGAGTTTAGGTTGGATTTTCCCCCTTTTTAGGGTGGGATTTTCCCTTTCTGGGGTTGGATTTTCCCGAGTTTTCCCTCAGAGATATTCCCAATAAACAGATTTGTTCCTCTCTGTGTGGGATCGGTGGATTTTTCCTTGGGATTTGGCTTTTCCAGAGGGGTGGGAGCTTGGATGGGGTTTGGGTGCTCTTGGGGTGGGGGAAAAATCCTGGAATATCCTCCAAAAACCCCTGGAATATCCTCCAAAAATCCTGGAATATCCTCCAAAAACCCTGGAATTTCCTCCAAAAATCCTGGAATTTCCTGGCTGGAAGAGCCCCCTCCCCCCCCCCCAAGGAGGATCAAATCCCAAATCCCGTGGGAAAACTCCAGGAGAAGATTTCCCGGCACAAGAGGTTCCCAGCAATCCCCCAGGGGGAGGGGAATATCCTCGGGAAATCCTGGAATATCCTCAGAAATCCACGGAATATCAGCACAAAACCTCGGAGTCGCATCAGAAATTGACGGGATTTGTACAAATTCCAGAAAACTTTGGGATGAAACCCCACAAAACCTCGGAATCCCAGCACAAAACCTCGGAATTGCATCAGAAACTGATGGGATTTATACAAATTCCAGAAAATTTTGGGATGAAACTCCCCAAAACCTCAGAATCCCGGCACAAAACCTCGGAATCGCATCAGAAACTGACGGGATTTATACAAATTCCAGAAAACTTCGGGATAAAACCCCACAAAACCTCGGAATCCCGGCACAAAACCTTGGAATCTCGTCAGAAACTGATGGGATTTATACAAATTCCAGAAAACCTTGGGATGAAACTCCAGAAAACCTCGGAATGAAACTGCACAAAACCTTGGAATTGCATCAGAAACTCACAGGATTTATACAAATTCCAGAAAACTTCGGGATAAAACCCCAGAAAACCTCGGAATCCCGGCACAAAACCTTGGAATCTCGTCAGAAACTGATGGGATTTATACAAATTCCAGAAAACCTCGGAATGAAACTCCCCAAAACCTCGGAATCGCATCAGAAACTGATGGGATTTGTACAAATTCCAGAAAACTTTGGGATAAAACCCCACAAAACCTCGGAATCCCGGCACAAAACCTCGGAATTGCATCAGAAACTGACGGGATTCGTACAAATTCCAGAAAACTTTGGGATGAAACTCCAGAAAACCTCGGAATCGCATCAGAAACTCACAGGATTTATACAAATTCCAGAAAACTTCGGGATAAAACCCCACAAAACCTCGGAATCCCGGCACAAAACCTCAGAACGCGGCGGAGGAGCCGCCGAGCGCCGTCGTGGATCCGTGGGGTGGAAATCCACGGGAATCCATGGGAATCCACGGGAATTCATGGAAATCCATGGGAATCCATGGGAATCCGCGGGAATCCACGGAATGTGGTGGGGAAGCTCCTGGCCGGGAGGGCCCCCGGGGGCTCCGGGCGCGGATCCCGCGGGGAAGCTCCCGGGAAGGATCCCCCGGATCCATCCCGAGGCCGAGGTCAGGGCAGGGAGCTCGGAGCCCAAAGGGGTCCCGGGAAAAGCGAGGGCGGAATTCCGGGATTGCCAGCGGGAAAGGGAGCGGGGGAGGGGGGGATTCCCAGGGAACGGCTCCCGAGGGAAGGAAGGGGAGGATTCCAGAGGGAAGGGATCTGGGAAGGGATCTGGGAAGGGATCGGGGAAGGGATTTGGGGAAGGGATTTGGGGAAGGGATTTAGGGAAGGGATCTGGGAAGGGATCTGGGAAGGGATTTAGGGAAGGGATCTGGGAAGGGATCTGGGAAGGGATTTAGGGAAGGATTCCTGCGGGAGCTCAGCAGGATCCCCTGGATCAATCCCGGCTTTTCCAGCCCCTCTGGAAGTCAGGGCAGGCCTGAGGAGCCCGATCCCGATGATCCCAATGATCCTGGTCCTGCTGATCCCAATCCTGATCCTGATCCTGCTGCTGATCCCGCTCCCGGTCCTCCCGATCTCACTGATCCCAATCCTGATCCTCCTGCTGATCCCAATCCTGCTGATCCTGATCCAGCTGATCCCAATCCTGATCCTGCTGCTGATCCCAATCCTGCTGCCGATCCCGATCCCAGTGATCCCGATCCTGCTGCTGATCCCAATCCCGATCCAGCTGATCCCAATCCCAATCCTGCCGATCCCGCTGCCGCTGCCGATCCCGATCCAGCTGATCCCGATCCTGATTCAGCTGATCCCACTCCCAATCCTGCTGCTGATCCCAATTCCGATCCAGCTGATCCCAATCCTGCTGCTGATCCCAATTCTGATCCAGCTGATCCCAGTCCTGCTGCTGATCCCAATCCTGCTGCTGATCCCAATCCCGATCCTGCTGCCGATCCCGCTGCTGCCGCCGATCCAGCTGATCCCGATCCAGCTGATCCCAATCCAGCTGATCCCACTCCCAATCCTGCTGCTGATCCCAATCCTGATCCTGCCAGTCCCAATCCCGCTGCCGCTGCCGTTCCCGATCCCGCTGCCGATCCCGATCCAGCCGCTCCCGATCCAGCTGATCCCGATCCAGCCGATCCCGATCCAGCCGATCCCGCGGCGGCGGCGGCGGCTCCGTGCAGGAAGCTGTAGACCAGGAAGTCGGGCCGGCCGCAGTAGCGCGCGGCGAAGGCTCTCCCGTCTGGAGTGGGGTCGGAAAAGGCCAAATCCCGCGAGTTCAGCACCGCCCCGAAGACGAAGGAGCGCCTGGGGGGGGGAGGGGAGGGAGCCTGAGCCCGGAGCCAGATCCCAGCGGGAGGGCGGATCCCACCGAGATCCCACCGGGAGGGCGGATCCCACCGGGAGGGCGGATCCCACCGGGAGGGCGGATCCCAGCGGGAGGGCGGATCCCACCGGGAGGGCGGATCCCAGCGGGAGGGCAGATCCCACCGGGAGGGCGGATCCCAGCGGGAGGGCGGATCCCACCGGGAGGGCAGATCCCACCGGGAGGGCGGATCCCACCGGAGCGGGCAGATCCCACTGGGAGGGCGGATCCCACCGGGAGGGCGGATCCCACCGGAGCGGGCAGATCCCACTGGGAGGGCGGATCCCACTGGGAGGGCGGATCCCACCGGAGCGGGCAGATCCCACTGGGAGGGCGGATCCCACCGGGAGGGCCGATCCCACCGGGAGGGCGGATCCCACCGGAGCGGGCAGATCCCACTGGGAGGGCGGATCCCACCGGAGCGGGCGGATCCCACCGGAGTGGGCAGATCCCACCGGGAGGGCGGATCCCACCGGGAGGGCGGATCCCACCGGGAGGGCCGATCCCACCGGGAACGCCGCCCTCGGGAATTCCGCAGCGCCGAGCGGCTCCAGCCGGGAACGGGGCCGTCATTAACCAGCCATTAACGAGCCATTAATGAGCCGCTAAAGGGTCATTAACCAGCCATTAACGAGTCATTAATGAGCCGCTAACGAGTCATTAACCAGCCATTAGCGAGTCATTAATGAGCCGTTAACGAGCCATTAACGAGTCATTAATGAGCCATTACCGAGCCATTAATGAGTCATTAAGGAGTCATTAATGAGTCGTTAACGAGCCATTAACGAGTCATTAAGAAATCATTAACGAGCCATTAACGACTCGAGCCATTAACGAGTCATTAACGAGCCGAGCCATTAACGAGCCATTAACGAGCCATTAATGAGTCGAGTCATTAATGAGCCATTAATGAGCCATTAGGGAGTCATTAACGAGCCATTAATGAGTAATTAACGAGTCATTAAGGAGCCATTAAGGAGCCATTAACGAGTCATTAACGAGCCGAGCCATTAACGAGTCATTAACGAGTCATTAACACGCCATTAACGAGCCATTAACGAGTCGAGTCATTAATGAGCCATTAAGGAGCCATTAAGGAGCCATTAACGAGTCATTAACGCGCCATTAACGAGCCATTAACAAGTCGAGCCATTAACGAGCCATTAACGAGCCATTAATGAGCCATTAACGAGTTGAGTCATTAACGAGTCATTAACGAGTCATTAATGAGTCATTAACGGCTGGAGCCGGCCCCACTCCGAGCTCGGGATTTCTCCTTTTCCAATCCCGGGAATTCCGGGATCTTCCCAAGCCGGAAGTGCTCCCGCCAACGCCGGGAATGGTTCCCATGGCAACCGCACGGGGGGGGGGAAAAGCGGGAATGGTCCCAGCTGGAGCCGGGAATGGTCTCCATAAAACTGGGAATGGTCTCCTTAAAACTGGGAATGGTCTCCCTAAAAACTGGGAATGGGCTCCCTAAAAACTGGGAATGGTCTCCTTAAAACTGGGAATGGCCTCCTTAAAACTGGGAATGGTCTCCCTAAAAACTGGGAATGGTCTCCCTAAAAACTGGGAATGGTCTCCTTAAAACTGGGAATGGTCTCCCTAAAACTGGGAATGGTCTCCCTAAAAACTGGGAATGGTCTCCTTAAAACTGGGAATGGTCTCCCTAAAAACTGGGAATGGCCTCCTTAAAACTGGGAATGGTCTCCCTAAAAACTGGGAATGGTCTCCTTAAAAACTGGGAATGTGCTCCCTAAAAACTGGGAATGGTCTCCTTAAAACTGGGAATGGTCTCCTTAAAAACTGGGAATGGTCTCCCTAAAAACTGGGAATGGTGTCCTTAAAACTGGGAATGGTCTCCTTAAAACTGGGAATGGTCTCCCTAAAAACTGGGAATGGTCTCCCTAAAACTGGGAATGGTCTCCTTAAAACTGGGAATGGTCCCCTTGAAACTGGGAATGGTCTCCTTAAAACTGGGAATGGTCTCCCTAAAAACCGGGAATGGTCTCCCTAAAACTGGGAATGGTCTCCTTAAGAACTGGGAATGGTCTCCCTAAAACTGGGAATGGTCTCCTTAAGAACTGGGAATGGTCTCCCTAAAAACTGGGAATGGTCTCCTTAAAAACTGGGAATGGTCTCCCTAAAAACTGGGAATGGTCTCCTTAAAACTGGGAATGGTCTCCTTAAAATTGGGAATGGTCTCCCTAAAAACTGGGAATGGTCTCCTTAAAACTGGGAATGGTCTCCTTAAAAACTGGGAATGGTCTCCCTAAAAACCGGGAATGGTCTCCCTAAAACTGGGAATGGTCTCCCTAAAAACTGGGAATGGTCTCCTTAAAACTGGGAATGGTCTCCCTAAAAACTGGGAATGGTCTCCCTAAAACTGGGAATGGTCTCCTTAAAACTGGGAATGTTCCCCCTAAAAACTGGGAATGGTCTCCCTAAAACTGGGAATGGTCTCCCTAAAAACTGGGAATGGTCTCCTTAAAACTGGGAATGGTCTCCCTAAAAACTGGGAATGGTCTCCCTAAAACTGGGAATGGTCTCCCTAAAAACTGGGAATGGCCTCCTTAAAACTGGGAATGGTCTCCTTAAAACTGGGAATGGTCTCCTTAAAAACCGGGAATGGTCTCCTTAAAACTGGGAATGTTTTCCCTAAAAACTGGGAATGGTCTCCCTAAAAACTGGGAATGGTCTCCTTAAAAACTGGGAATGTTCTCCCTAAAAACTGGGAATGGTCTCCCTAAAAACCGGGAATGGTCTCCCTAAAAACTGGGAATGGCCTCCTCAAAACTGGGAATGGTCTCCTTAAAACTGGGAATGGTCTCCCTAAAAACTGGGAATGGTCTCCTTAAAACTGGGAATGGTCTCCCTAAAAACTGGGAATGGTCTCCCTAAAAACCGGGAATGGTCTCACTAAAAACTGGGAATGGTCTCCTTAAAACTGGGAATGGTCTCCTTAAAAACTGGGAATGGTCTCCTAAAAACTGGGAATGGTCTCCTTAAAACTGGGAAGGGTCTCCTTAAAAACTGGGAATGGTCTCCCTAAAACTGGGAATGGTCTCCTTAAAAACCGGGAATGGTCTCCTTAAAACTGGGAATGGTCTCCTTAAAACTGGGAATGGTCTCCTAAAAACCGGGAATGGTCTCTCTAAAACTGGGAATGGTCTCCTTAAAACTGGGAATGGTCTCCCTAAAACTGGGAATGGTCTCCTTAAAAACTGGGAATGGTCTCCCTAAAACTGGGAATGGTCTCCCTAAAATCCGGGAATGGTCTCCTTAAAACTGGGAATGGTCTCCCTAAAAACTGGGAATGTTCTCCTTAAAACTGGGAATGGTCTCCCTAAAAACTGGGAATGGTCTCCTTAAAACCGGGAATGGTCTCCCTAAAAACTGGGAATGGTCTCCTTAAAACCGGGAATGGTCTCCCTAAAAACTGGGAATGGTCTCCCTAAAAACTGGGAATGGTCTCCTTAAAACTGGGAATGGTCTCCTTAAAACTGGGAATGGTCTCCCTAAAAACTGGGAATGGTCTCCTTAAAACTGGGAATGGTCTCCTTAAAACTGGGAATGTTTTCCCTAAAAACCGGGAATGTTTTCCTTAAAACCAGGGAATATTCCCACTCTTCCCTGTCCATCCCTCCCCAGTTCCCAGTGTTCCCATCCCCATTCCCAGTGTTCCCAGTCCCATTTCCCACCATTCCCAGTCCCAATTCCCAGTGTTCCCAGTGCTCCCCGTGTTCCCAGTGCTCCCCCAGCCCGCACCCACCGGAGCGTGTCGGCCATCCCAGTGTTCCCAGTGTTCCCAGTGTTCCCATTGTTCCCTGTGTTCCCAGTGCTCCCAGTGTTCCCATTGTTCCCAGTGTTCCCAGTGTTCCGATTGTTCCCAGTGCTCCCAGTGTCCCCAGTGTTCCCAGTGCTCCCAGTGTTCCCAGTGTTCCCAGTGCTCCCGCACCCACCGGAGCGCGTGGGCCATCCCAGTGTTCCCATTGCTCCCAGTGTTCCCAGTGTTCCCATTGTCCCCAGTGTTCCCAGTGTTCCCAGTGCTCCCACCGGAGCGCGTCAGCCATCCCAGTGCTCCCAGTGTTCCCATTGTCCCCATTGTTCCCAGTGCTCCCAGTGTTCCCATTGTCCCCAGTGCTCCCATTGTCCCCAGTGCTCCCAGTGCTCCCATTGTCCCCAGTGCTCCCAGTGCTCCCAGCGCACCCACCGGAGGGCGTCGGCCATCCCAGTGCTCCCAGTGCTCCCAGTGTTCCCATTGTGTGTTCCCAGTGCTCCCAGCGCACCCACCGGAGCGCGTTGGCCATCCCAGTGTTCCCAGTGTCCCCAGTGTTCCCAGTGTTCCCAGTGCTCCCATTGTTCCCATTGTCCCCAGTGTCCCCATTGCTCCCAGTGTTCCCATTGTCCCCATTGTTCCCAGTGTTCCCATTGTCCCCATTGTGTGTTCCCAGTGTTCCCAGTGCTCCCAGCGCACCCACCGGAGCGCGTCAGCCATCCCAGTGCTCCCAGTGTTCCCAGTGTTCCCATTGTGTGTTCCCAGTGCTCCCAGTGCTCCCAGCGCACCCACCGGAGGGCGTCGGCCATCCCAGTGCTCCCAGTGCTCCCAGTGTTCCCATTGTGTGTTCCCAGTGCTCCCAGCGCACCCACCGGAGCGCGTCGGCCATCCCAGTGTTCCCATTGTCCCCATTGTCCCCATTGTTCCCAGTGCTCCCAGTGCTCCCATTGTCCCCAGTGCTCCCATTGTTCCCATTGTTCCCAGTGCTCCCAGCGCACCCACCGGAGCGCGTCGGCCATCCCAGTGCTCCCATTGTTCCCATTGTGTGCTCCCAGTGTTCCCAGTGCTCCCAGCGCACCCACCGGAGCGCGTCGGCCATCCCAGTGCTCCCATTGTCCCCAGTGCTCCCATTGTCCCCAGTGCTCCCAGTGTTCCCAGTGCTCCCAGCGCACCCACCGGAGGGCGTCGGCCATCCCATTGTTCCCATTGTCCCCAGTGTTCCCAGTGTTCCCATTGTCCCCAGTGCTCCCAGTGCTCCCAGCGCACCCACCGGAGCGCGTCGGCCATCCCAGTGCTCCCATTGTCCCCGTTGTGTGTTCCCTGTGTTCCCAGTGTTCCCAGTGTTCCCAGTGCTCCCAGCGCAGCCACCAGAGCGCGTCGGCCATCCCAGTGCTCCCATTGTCCCCATTGTGTGTTCCCAGTGCTCCCAGTGTTCCCAGTGCTCCCAGCGCACCCACCGGAGCGCGTCGGCCATCCCAGTGCTCCCATTGTCCCCATTGTGTGCTCCCAGTGTTCCCAGTGCTCCCAGTGTTCCCAGTGCTCCCAGCGCACCCACCGGAGCGCGTCGGCCATCCCAGTGCTCCCATTGTCCCCGTTGTGTGTTCCCAGTGCTCCCAGTGTTCCCAGTGCTCCCGGCGCACCCACCGGAGCGCGTCGGCCATCCCAGTGCTCCCATTGTCCCCGTTGTGTGTTCCCATTGCTCCCAGTGTTCCCAGTGCTCCCAGCGCAGCCACCGGAGCGCGTCGGCCATCCCAGTGCTCCCATTGTCCCCATTGTGTGTTCCCAGTGTTCCCAGTGTTCCCAGTGCACCCACCGGAGCGCGTCGGCCATCCCAGTGTTCCCATTGTCCCCATTGTGTGTTCCCAGTGTTCCCAGTGCTCCCAGCGCACCCACCGGAGCGCGTCGGCCATCCCAGTGCTCCCATTGTCCCCATTGTGTGTTCCCAGTGTTCCCAGTGCTCCCAGCGCACCCACTGGAGCGCGTCGGCCATCCCAGTGTTCCCATTGTCCCCAGTGTTCCCATTGTCCCCATTGTGTGTTCCCAGTGTTCCCAGTGCTCCCAGCGCACCCACTGGAGCGCGTCGGCCATCCCAGTGTTCCCATTGTCCCCAGTGTTCCCATTGTCCCCATTGTGTGTTCCCAGTGTTCCCAGTGCTCCCAGCGCACCCACCGGAGCGCGTCGGCCATCCCAGTGCTCCCATTGTTCCCATTGTGTGTTCCCAGTGTTCCCAGTGTTCCCAGTGCTCCCAGCGCACCCACCGGAGCGCGTCGGCCATCCCAGTGTTCCCAGTGTTCCCATTGTGTGTTCCCAGTGTTCCCATTGCTCCCAGTGCTCCCAGCGCACCCACCGGAGCGCGTCGGCCATCCCAGTGTCCCCAGTGTTCCCAGTGTTCCCATTGTGTGTTCCCAGTGCTCCCAGTGCTCCCAGCGCACCCACCGGAGCGCGTCGGCCATCCCAGTGCTCCCATTGTCCCCATTGTGTGCTCCCAGTGTTCCCAGTGCTCCCAGTGTTCCCAGTGCCCCCAGCGCACCCACCGGAGCGCGTCGGCCATCCCAGTGCTCCCATTGTCCCCAGTGTTCCCAGTGCTCCCAGTGCTCCCAGTGCACCCACCAGAGCGCGTCGGCCATCCCAGTGTTCCCATTGTCCCCATTGTGTGTTCCCAGTGTTCCCAGTGCTCCCAGTGCACCCGCACCCACCGGAGCGCGTCGGCCATCCCAGTGCTCCCAGTGCTCCCATTGTTCCCATTGTTCCCAGTGTTCCCAATGCTCCCAGCGCACCCACCGGAGCGTGTCAGCCATCCCAGTGTTCCCAGTGTCCCCAGTGTTCCCATTGTCCCCATTGTGTGTTCCCAGTGCTCCCAGTGTTCCCAGTGCTCCCAGCGCACCCACCGGAGCGTGTCGGCCATCCCAGTGCTCCCATTGTCCCCATTGTCCCCAGTGTCCCCAGTGTTCCCAGTGTTCCCAGTGCTCCCATTGTTCCCATTGTCCCCAGTGCTCCCAGCGCACCCACCGGAGCGCGTCGGCCATCCCAGTGCTCCCATTGTTCCCATTGTGTGTTCCCAGTGTTCCCAGTGCCCCCAGCGCACCCACCGGAGCGCGTCGGCCATCCCAGTGCTCCCATTGTCCCCATTGTGTGCTCCCAGTGTTCCCAGTGTCCCCAGTGTTCCCATTGTTCCCAGTGTTCCCAGTGCTCCCAGTGCTCCCAGCGCACCCACCGGAGCGCGTCGGCCATCCCAGTGCTCCCATTGTCCCCATTGCGTGTTCCCAGTGTTCCCATTGTCCCCATTGCGTGTTCCCATTGTTCCCATTGTTCCCAGTGTTCCCAGTGCTCCCGGCGCACCCACCGGAGCGCGTCGGCCATCCCAGTGCTCCCATTGTCCCCATTGCGTGTTCCCAGTGTTCCCATTGTCCCCATTGTGTGTTCCCAGTGTTCCCAGTGTTCCCAGTGTTCCCATTGTTCCCATTGTTCCCAGTGTTCCCAGTGCTCCCAGCGCACCCACCGGAGCGCGTCGGCCATCCCAGTGCTCCCATTGTCCCCATTGCGTGTTCCCAGTGTTCCCATTGTCCCCATTGTGTGTTCCCAGTGTTCCCAGTGTTCCCAGTGTTCCCATTGTTCCCATTGTTCCCAGTGTTCCCAGTGCTCCCAGCGCACCCACCGGAGCGCGTCGGCCATCCCAGTGCTCCCATTGTTCCCATTGTGTGTTCCCATTGTTCCCAGTGTTCCCAGTGCTCCCGGCGCACCCACTGGAGCGCGTCGGCCATCCCAGTGTTCCCATTGTCCCCGTTGTGTGTTCCCAGTGTTCCCAGTGCTCCCGGCGCACCCACCGGAGCGCGTCGGCCATCCTGCGGGCGATGCCGCGCCGCCGCCGCGCCGCCCGCACCCAGATCCGGCTGATGCCGCACGCGGCCGCCTCCGGCTGCTCCGAGCAGCGCCAGGCCCGGCACGGCCCCGGGTGCCGGGAACCAAACTGGGAATGCTGGGAATGCTGGGAATGCTGGGAATCATCCTGGGAATCGTCCTGGGAATGAGCCGGGGATGGGAACGGCTCCGGCAGCACCCGGAACGCCTGCGGGAATAACGGAGTGGGAATAATGGGAATGAGGGGAATGGGAGATGGGAACTGGGAATAATGGGAATGGGAACAATGGGAATAATGGGACTGGGAATAATGGGAATAATGGGAATAATGGGAGCGGGAGATGGGAACTGGGAATGGGAATAATGGGACTGGGAATAATGGGAATGGGAATAATGGGAGTGAGGGATGGGGATCGGGAACTGGGAATAATGGGAAAAATGGGAATAATGGGAATAATGGGAGTGGGAATAATGGGAATGGGAATAATGGGACTGGGAATAATGGGAATGGGAATAATGGGAATGGGAACAATGGGAATAATGGGACTGGGAATAATGGGAATAATGGGAATAATGGGAGCGGGAGATGGGAACTGGGAATGGGAATAATGGGACTGGGAATAATGGGAATGGGAACAGTGGGAATAATGGGAATGGGAATAATGGGAGTGGGGGATGGGGATTGGGAACTGGGAATAATGGGAAAAATGGGAATAATGGGAATGGGAATAATGGGAATGGGAATAATGGGAGTGGGAATAATGGGAATGGGAACAATGGGAGTGAGGGATGGGGATTGGGAACTGGGAATAATGGGAAAAATGGGAAAAATGGGAATAATGGGAATGGGAAAAATGGGAATGGGAATAATGGGAATGGGAATAATGGGAAAAATGGGAATGGGAATAATGGGAATAATGGGAATAATGGGAGTGGGAATAACGGGAATGGGAATAATGGGAGTGGGGGATGGGGATTGGGAACTGGGAATAATGGGAAAAATGGGAATAATGGGAATGGGAATAATGGGAATGGGAATAATGGGAGTGGGAATAATGGGAATGGGAACAATGGGAGTGGGGGATGGGGATTGGGAACTGGGAATAATGGGAAAAATGGGAAAAATGGGAATAATGGGAATGGGAATAATGGGAATGGGGGATGGGGATTGGGAAGTGGGAATGGGAATAATGGGAATGGGGGATGGGGATTGGGAAGTGGGAATGGGAATAATGGGAATGGGAACTGGGGATTGGGAACGGGGGATTGGGAATAATGGGAATAACGGGAATGAGGGATGGGGATTGGGAAGTGGGAACTGGGAATGGGAACTGGGAATGCGAATAATGGGAATGGGAATTGGGAACTGGGAATGGGAATTATGGGAATAATTGGAATGGGACTAATGGGAATAATGGGAATAATGGGAATAATGGGAATGGGAATAATGGGAATAATGGGAACGGGGGATGGGGATTGGGAAGTGGGAACTGGGAATGGGAACTGGGATGGGAATAATGGAAATAATGGGAATGGGGGATGGGAAATGGGAATGATGGGAGTGGGGGATGGGGATTGGGAACTGGGAGTGGGAATAATGGGAATGGGAATTGGGAACGGGGAATGGGAATAATGGGAATGGGGGATGGGAAATGGGAATATGATATTGGGAATTTGGGATTGGGATCTGGAAAGGGGGAATGGGAACTGGGAATGAGAAACTGGGAACTGGGACTGGGAGCTCGGAATGGGAACTGGGAATGGGAACGGGGATGGGAATGGGGGATTGGGAATTGGGGTTGGGAATTGGGAATGAGAAATTGGGAACTGGGAATGGGAACTGGGAATGGGGGATGGGAACTGGGAATGGGGGATGGGAGCTGGGAATGGGAACTGGGAATGGAAATGGGAGGTTGGGAATTGGGGATTGGGATCTGGGAAGGGGGGACTGGGGAGAGAATGGGAATGGGAATTGGGAATGGGAACTGGGAATGGGAACTGAGCACTGGGAATGGGAACTGGGAATGGGAACTGGGAATGGGAACTGGGAATGGGAACTGAGCACTGGGAATGGGAACTGGGAATGGGAACTGAGCATGGGGAATGGGAACTGGGAACGCAGGATTGGGATGAGGGAATTGGGAACAGGAGCTGGGAATGTGGGGTTGGGAACTGGGAACGGGAACTGGGAATGGGAACTGGGAATGGGGAATGGGAACTGGGAATGGGGAATGGGAACTGGGAACAGGAGCTGGGAACTGGGAACGGGAACAGGGAACAGGAATGGGAACTGGGAATGGGAACTGGGAATGGGACTGGAGCAGGAACTGGGAACGGGAACTGGGAATGGGGAACTGGAACTGGGAATGTGGGGTCGGGAACCGGAACCGGAGCCAGCGGGGCACCCCGGGGTTAATGAGCGCTAACGAGCGCTAATTAGGGTTAACGAGGGTACCCGGCGCAGGGGCCGGGCCAGCAGCACCCCGGGGTTAATGAGCGCTAACGAGCGCTAATTAGGGTTAACGAGGGTACCCGGCGCAGGGGCTGGGCCAGCAGCGCCCCGGGGTTAATGAGCGCTAACGAGCGCTAATTAGGGTTAACGAGGGTACCCGGCGCAGGGGCTGGGCCAGCAGCACCCCGGGGTTAATGAGCGCTAACGAGCGCTAATTAGGGTTAACGAGGGTACCCGGCGCAGGGGCTGGGCCAGCAGCGCCCCGGGGTTAATGAGCGCTAACGAGCGCTAATTAGGGTTAACGAGGGTACCCGGCGCAGGGGCTGGGCCAGCAGCACCCCGGGGTTAATGAGCGCTAACGAGCGCTAATTAGGGTTAACGAGGGTACCTGGCGCAGGGGCTGGGCCAGCCCGGGGTTAATGAGCGCTAACGAGCGCTAATTAGGGTTAACGAGGGTACCTGGCGCAGGGGCTGGGCCAGCAGCGCCCCGGGGTTAATGAGCGCTAACGAGCGCTAATTAGGGTTAACGAGGGTACCCGGCGCAGGGGCTGGGCCAGCAGCACCCCGGGGTTAATGAGCGCTAACGAGCGCTAATTAGGGTTAACGAGGGTACCTGGCGCAGGGGCTGGGCCAGCCCGGGGTTAATGAGCGCTAACGAGCGCTAATTAGGGTTAACGAGGGTACCTGGCGCAGGGGCTGGGCCAGCAGCGCCCCCTCCACGCCGCCCCCCGCCGACACGAACAGGAAGCTCCAGAGGCTCCGGCCCCGCTCCGGCGCCGCTCCCGCCTGGAAACCGAGCTCGGAATCCACCAACTCCCGCAGCTGCTCGGCCTGAGGGGAACCGGAACGGGAATGGGGGAATGGGGGAATATGGGAATGGGGATGGGGGAATGGGAACGGGAATGGGGACGGGGATGGGGATGGGAACGGGAATGGGAATGGGGGAATGGGAACGGGAATGGGAATGGGGATGGGGATGGGGATGGGGGAATGGGAACGGGAATGGGAATGGGAACGGGAATGGGGATGGGGATGGGGGAATGGGAACGGGAACGGGAATGGGAACGGGAATGGGGATGGGAACGGGGATGGGAACGGGAATGGGAATGGGAACGGGAATGGGAATGGGAATGTGGGAATGGGAATGGGGGAATGGGAATGGGGGAATGGGAATGGGGATGGGAATGGGGATGGGGGAATGGGAACGGGAATGGGGATGGGGATGGGGATGGGGGAATGGGAACGGGAACGGGAACGGGAATGGGAACGGGAATGGGAATGGGGGAATGGGGATGGGAATGGGGGAATGGGAATGGGAACGGGAACGGGGATGGGAATGTGGGAATGGGAATGGGGATGGGGATGGGGATGGGGATGGGGGAATGGGAATGGGAATGGGAACGGGAATGGGAACGGGAATGGGGATGGGAACGGGGATGGGAACGGGAATGGGAATGGGAATGGGAATGGGAATGTGGGAATGGGAATGGGGGAATGGGAATGGGGGAATGGGAATGGGGATGGGGATGGGAAAGGGAATGGGGATGGGGGAATGGGAACGGGAATGGGGATGGGGATGGGGATGGGAACGGGGATGGGAACGGGAACGGGAATGGGAATGGGGATGTGGGAATGGGAATGGGGGAATGGGAATGGGGGAATGGGGGAATGGGAATGGGGATGGGAATGGGAATGGGAATGGGGATGGGGATGGGAAAGGGAATGGGAACGGGAATGGGGACGGGAACGGGAATGGGGATGGGGATGGGGGAATGGGAACGGGAACGGGAATGGGAACGGGAATGGGGATGGGAACGGGGATGGGAACGGGAATGGGAATGGGAACGGGAATGGGAATGGGAATGTGGGAATGGGAATGGGGGAATGGGAATGGGGGAATGGGAATGGGGATGGGAATGGGGATGGGGGAATGGGAACGGGAATGGGGATGGGGATGGGGATGGGGGAATGGGAACGGGAACGGGAACGGGAATGGGAACGGGAATGGGAATGGGGGAATGGGGATGGGAATGGGGGAATGGGAATGGGAACGGGAACGGGGATGGGAATGTGGGAATGGGAATGGGGATGGGGATGGGGATGGGGATGGGGGAATGGGAATGGGAATGGGAACGGGAATGGGAACGGGAATGGGGATGGGAACGGGGATGGGAACGGGAATGGGAATGGGAATGGGAATGGGAATGTGGGAATGGGAATGGGGGAATGGGAATGGGGGAATGGGAATGGGGATGGGGATGGGAAAGGGAATGGGGATGGGGGAATGGGAACGGGAATGGGGATGGGGATGGGGATGGGAACGGGGATGGGAACGGGAACGGGAATGGGAATGGGGATGTGGGAATGGGAATGGGGGAATGGGAATGGGGGAATGGGGGAATGGGAATGGGGATGGGAATGGGAATGGGAATGGGGATGGGGATGGGAAAGGGAATGGGAACGGGAATGGGGACGGGAATGGGGATGGGGATGGGGATGGGAATGGGGATGGGAATGGGGGAATGGGGATGGGGGAATGGGAATGGGAATGGGGGAATGGGAATGGGGATGGGAATGGGAACGGGAATGGGGGAATGAGAATGGGAATGCGGGAATGTGGGGATGGGAACGGGAATGTGGGAATGTGGGGATGGGGGAATGTGGGGATGGGAAGGTGGGAATGGGAGTGGGGGAATGGGAATGGGAATGTGGGGATGTGGGAATGGCGGAATGGGAATGTCGGGATGGGAACAGGAATGTGGGGATGGGAATGGGGGAATGGGGGAATGGGAATGGGGGAATGGGGGAATGGGAATGGGGGGATGGGAATGGGAATGGGGGAATGGGAACGGGAATGTGGAAATGGGAATGTGGGAATGTGGGGATGAGGATGTGGGAATGGGAACGGGAATGTGGGAATGGGGGATGGGGGAATGGGGATGGGAATGGGAATGTGGGGATGGGAACGGGAATGTGGGAATGGGAAGATGCGAACAGGAATGTGGGAATGGGAACGGGAATGTGGAAATGGGAATGTGGGAATGTGGGAATGGGAATGTGGGGATGGGAATGTGGGGATGGGAATGGGAATGCGAACGGGAATATGGGAAAGGGAATATGGGAATGGGAACATGGGAATGGGAACAGGGGGAAATGGGGATGGGAACAGGGGAAACGGGAACGGGAATGTGGGAATAGGGATGGGAATGTGGGAATGGGAACGGGAATGTGGGGATGGGAACAGGAATGTGGGGATGGGAACATGGGAATGGGAATGTGGGGATGGGGATGTGGGGATGGGAATGGGGGAAAATGGGGATGGGAACGGGAATGTGGGGATGGGAATAGGAATGTGGGAATGGGAATGTGGGAATATGGGAATAGGAACATGGGAAGGGGAACGGGAATGTGGGAATGGGAACGGGGATGGGGATGGGAACGGGAATGTGGGAATGGGAATGTGGGAATGGGAATGTGGGAATGGGAATGTGGGAATGGGAACGGGAATGTGGGAATGGGGATGGGAACATGGGGATGGGAATGGGAATGTGGGAATGGGAACATGGGAACAGGGGCAATGGGGATGGGAATGGGAACAGGGGGATAGGAACGGGGATGGGAATATGGGAATGGGAACAAGGGGATGGGAACAGGAATGGAGGGAATGGGAATGGAGGGAATGGGGATGGGAACGGGAACAGTGGGAAATGGGAACGGGGATGGGAATGGAGGGAAATGGGGATGAGAATGGGGAATGGGAATAGGGGGAAACGGGAATGGGAATGGGGATGGGAATGGAGGGAAATGGGGATGGGAATGGGAACATGGGGAAATGGGAATGGGAACGGGGACGGGAATGGGAACAGGAATGGGAACGGGAACGGGAACAGGAACAGGAACGGGAATGGGAACGGGAACAGGGGAAAGGGGAATGGGAATGGGGATGGAAGGAATGGGAACGGGGGAAACAGGAATAGGAACAGGGGGAAATTGGAATGGAAACAGGGACAGGAATGGGAACGGGAATGGAGGGAATGGAGGGAATGGAGGGAATGGGGATGGGAACAGGGGGAAATGGGAACGGGAGCAGGGGAAAGGGGAATGGGAACTGGGGGGAATGGGAAAACGGGAATGGGAACGGGAACAGGGGGAAATGGGAATGGGAACAGGAATGGGAAAATGGGAATGGGAATCAGAATGGGAATGGGGATGGAGGGAATGGGAATGGGGATTGGAATGGGAATGGAGAAACGGGAATGGGAACGGGAATAGGAAAATGGGAATGGGAACGGGGGGAAATCGGGAATGGGAACAGGAGAAATGGGAATGGGAACAGGAACGGGAATGGGGGGAAATGGGAATGGGAACGGGAAAATGGGAATGGAGGGAACAGGAATGGGAACGGGAATGGGGGAAATGGGAATGGAAGGAACGGGAATGGGGGGAATGGGGGAAATGGGAATGGAGGGAATGGGAATGGGGGGAATAGGGGGAAAACGGGAATGGGGGGAAAACCAGGATGGGAATGGAGGGAAAAGCAGGAATGGTGGGAACGGGAATGGACAGAATGATGGGAATGGGAATGGGGGGAAAAGTGAGAATGGGGGGAATGGAGGGAATGGGAAGGGGGGAAAATGGGAATGGGAATGGGGGGAATGGAGAGGAAAGCAGGAATGGGAATGGGGGGAAATGAGAATGGGAACGGGAACGGGAAAATGGGAATGGAGGGAACAGGAATGGGAACGGGAATGGGGGAAATGGGAATGGGGAGAAAACAGGAATGGGGGGAAAACCAGGATGGGAATGGAGGGAAAAGCTGGAATGGAGGGAATGGGAATGGACGGAATGACGGGAATGGGAATGGGGGGAAAACTGGGAATGGAGGGAATGGGAAGGGGGGGAAAACGGGAATGGGAATGGGGGGAATGGAGAGGAAAGCAGGAATGGGAACGGGGGAAAACGGGAATGGAGGGAATGGGAATGGAGGAAAAAGCAGGAACAGAAGGAAAACCGGGAATGGTGGGAAAATGGGAATGGGGTGAAAACCAGGAATGGGGGGAATGGAGGAAATGGGAATGGAGGGAAAACCAGGAATGGGAATGGGGGGAAAAGGGGGAATGGGAATGGGGGAATGGGGGGAATGATGGAAATAGGAATGGGGGAATGGGAATGGAGAGAAAAGCGGGAATAGGAATGGGAATGGGGGGAATGATGGGATTGGGGGGAATGATGGGAATGGGGGGAATGATGGGATTGGGGGGAATGATGGGATTGGGGGAATGATGGGATTGGGGGGAATGATGGGATTGGGGGAATTATGGGATTGGGGGGAATGATGGGATTGGGGGGAATGATGGGAATGGGGGGAATGATGGGATTGGGGGAATTATGGGATTGGGGGGAATGATGGGATTGGGGGGAATGATGGGATTGGGGGAATGATGGGAATGGGGGGAATGATGGGATTGGGGGGAATGATGGGATTGGGGGAATGATGGGAATGGGGGGAATGATGGGAATGGGGGGAATGATGGGAATGGGGGGAATGATGGGATTGGTGGGAAAGGGGATTGGTGGTGAAACGGGAGCGGAGGAAAAACGGGACGGACGGGAATAACTGGGAATGACTGGGAATGACTGGGAATAACCGGGAATGAGCGGGAATGGCGGGAGCAGGGCCCGGCAAAGGGCCGGAATCCCGGCGGGAACGGGGCTGGAGGGAGCCGGGCGGGGCCCGGGGCAGCGGGGACGGGATCCCGGCCCAATCCCGCGGGAAGCGCCGGTACCTTCCGCACGGCGTATTTGGGATCGCCGGGAAGGATGAGGACGATTTTCCCATCCCAGAATTCCGCCACCACGCGCTCCTGCTTCCAGCCCTGCCGGGAAACGTCCGGGAATCAGTGCGGGAATGTGGGAATGTGGGAATGTGGGAATGTGGGAATGAGGGAATGTGGGAATGTGGGAATGTGGGAATGAGGGAATGTGGGAACGTGGGAACGTGGGAATGTGGGAATGTGGGAATGCGGGAATGAGGGAATGAGGGAATGAGGGAATGTGGGAATGTGGGAATGAGGGAATGTGGGAATGCGGGAATGTGGGAATGAGGGAATGTGGGAATGTGGGAATGTGGGAATGAGGGAACGTGGGAACGTGGGAACGCGGGAATGTGGGAATGTGGGAACGTGGGAATGTGGGAATGAGGGAATGTGGGAATGAGGGAATGAGGGAATGTGGGAATGAGGGAATGAGGGAATGAGGGAATGAGGGAATGAGGGAATGTGGGAATGAGGGAATGTGGGAATGTGGGAACGTGGGAATGTGGGAATGTGGGAACGTGGGAATGTGGGAATGAGGGAATGTGGGAATGTGGGAATGTGGGAATGAGGGAATGTGGGAATGAGGGAATGAGGGAATGTGGGAATGAGGGAATGAGGGAATGTGGGAACGTGGGATGGATCCCAGGCGTTCCCTGCACAGGCCGGGACCGGCCCCGCTTCCCCTCGGACACCAAATCCCTGCCGGGATGGGGAATCCCAGAGATTCCCGCCGGGAAAAGCCCCGGGAGCTCAGGGACTCGGAGCATTCCCGGCCCCGCATCCGGAGGGAGCCGGATCCCGCCGGGAACGGGAATTCCACGGCTGCGGGAATGGTGGGGGCGGAATTCCAGGGGGGAATCCCAGGAAGGAATCCTGGGAAGGAATCCTGGCCCCTCGTTCCCGCCCCTCATTCCCGCCATTCCCACCCCTCATTCCCGCTCCTCATTCCCAGCATCCTCACCCCTCATTCCCGCCCCTCATTCCCGCCATTCCCACCCCTGATTCCCACCACTCCCAGCCTTCCCACCATTCCCACCCCTCATTCCCGCCATTCCCACCCCTCATTCCCACCATTCCCACTCCTCATTCCCACCACTTCCAGCATTCCCGCCACTCCCAGCCTTCCCACCATTCCCACCCCTCATTCCCGCCATTCCCACCCCTCATTCCCACCATTCCCACTCCTCATTCCCACCACTTCCAGCATTCCCGCCATTCCCAGCCTTCCCACCATTCCCACCCCTCATTCCCGCCATTCCCACCATTCCTGCCCCTCATTCCCACCATTCCCGCCATTCCCACCCCTCATTCTCGCCATTCCCACCATTCCTGCCCCTCATTCCCGCCATTCCCTCCACCCATTCCCACCATTCCCACCCCTCATTCCGGCCATTCCCACCCCTCATTCCCGCCATTATCAGCCTTCCTGCCATTCCCGCCATTCCCGCCATTCCCACCATTCCCACCATTCCCACCCCTCATTCCCGCCATTCCCACTCCTCATTCCCACCATTCCCAGCCTTCCCGCCATTCCCAGCCTTCCCACCATTCCTGCCATTCCTGCCCCTCATTCCCCCCATTCCCACCCCTCATTCCCACCATTCCCAGCATTCCCACCATTCCCGCCCCCATTCCCGCCATTCCCGCCCCCATTCCCACCATTCCCGCCCCCATTCCCGCCATTCCCGCCCCCATTCCTGCCATTCCCGCCATTCCCACCATTCCCACCCCTCATTCCCACCATTCCCAGCATTCCCACCATTCCCGCCCCCATTCCCACCATTCCCGCCCCCATTCCCGCCATTCCCGCCCCCATTCCTGCCATTCCCGCCATTCCCGCCATTCCCACCATTCCCACCCCTCATTCCCACCATTCCCAGCATTCCCACCATTCCCGCCCCCATTCCCACCATTCCCACCATTCCCACCATTCCCTCCCCTCATTCCCGCCACTCCCGCCATTCCCGCCCGCCATTCCCGGCGTTCCCGGCTCACCGGATACCGCAGCGCCTCGTGGAGCCTCCGGTGGTGCCGGAGGTGCTGGAGCCGATCCTCGGGAATTGCGGGAGCGTAGAGCATCCCGCAGGATCCGCACTGCTCCGCCCCCAGGCGCCGCTGGCCCGCGTCCTGCGGGAACGGGAACGGGAACTGGGAATGGGGAATGGGGACTGGGAATGGGAATGGGGAATGGGGACTGGGAATGGGGAATGGGAATGGGAACTGGGAATGGGGATGGGGAATGGGAATGGGGACTGGGAATGGGAACCTGGGAATGGGGAATGGGGACTGGGAACGGGGAAGGGGAGCCAGGAATGGGAATGGGAACCTGGGAATGGGAACTGGGAACTGGGAATGGGGAACAGGAATGGGAACTGGGAATGGGAACCTGGGAATGGGAACCTGGGAACTGGGAACCTGGGAATGGGAGCTGGGGATGAGAACTGGGAATGGGAATTGGGAACTGGGAATGGGGAATGGGGAATGGGGAATGGAGAATGGGAATGGGGACTGGGAATGGGAACTGGGAATGGGAACCGGGAATGGGAATGGGAACCTGGGAATGGGAACTGGGAATGGGGAACAGGAATGGGAGCTGGGAATGGGAGCTGGGAACTGGGAATGGGAACCTGGGAATGGGAACCTGGGAACTGGGAACCTGGGAATGGGAACCTGGGAACTGGGAACCTGGGAATGGGAATGGGAGCTGGGAACTGGGAATGGGAGCTGGGGATGGGAATGGGAACCTGGGAATGGGAACTGGGAACTGGGAATGGGAACTGGGAATGGGAACCTGGGAATGGGGAATGGGGACTGGGAACGGGGAAGGGGAGCCAGGAATGGGAATGGGAACCTGGGAATGGGAACTGGGAACTGGGAATGGGGAACAGGAATGGGAACTGGGAATGGGAACCTGGGAATGGGAACCTGGGAACTGGGAACCTGGGAATGGGAGCTGGGGACGAGAACTGGGAATGGGAATTGGGAACTGGGAATGGGGAATGGGGAATGGGAATGGGGACTGGGAATGGGAACTGGGAATGGGAACCGGGAATGGGAATGGGAACCTGGGAATGGGAACTGGGAACTGGGAATGGGGAACAGGAATGGGAGCTGGGAATGGGAGCTGGGAACTGGGAATGGGAACCTGGGAATGGGAACCTGGGAACTGGGAACCTGGGAATGGGAATGGGAGCTGGGGACGAGAACTGGGAATGGGAACTGGGAACTGGGAATGGGAGCTGGGGATGGGAATGGGAACCTGGGAATGGGAACTGGGAACTGGGAATGGGAACCTGGGAATGGGAACCTGGGAACTGGGAATGGAAGCTGGGAATGGGAATGGGAGCTGGGAATGGGAACTGAGGACTGAAACGGGGAATGGGGAATGGGAGCTGGGGACGGGAACTGGGGATGGGAACTGGGAATGGGAACTGGGAATGGGAACTGGGAATGGGAACTGGGAAATGGGAACTGGGAAATGGGAATGGGGTGGGGAATGGGAACTGGGAATGGGAACAGGAATGGGAATGGAACTGGGAATGGGATGGGAATGGACCCAGGACCAGGAATGGAACCGGGAATGAGAACGGAACTGGAAATCGGATGGGAATGGAATCGGGAACGGACAGGGATGGACCCAGGACCAGGAATGGAATCAGGAACGGAACCGGGAACAGAAGCGGGAATGGGACGGGAATGGAACTGGGAACAGACCCTGGACCAGGAACGGAACTGGGAATGGAACAGGAAGGGAACAGGGAATGGAACCGGGAACGGCTTGGGAATGGGAGCGGGGATGGAACCGGGAATGGGAACGGGGATGGAAACGGGAATGGGAGCGGGAACGGACCCAGGACTGGGAATGGAATGGGAATGGAATCAGGAACGGAACTGGGAACGGGAACTGGGAACGGGAACTGGGAACGGGAACTGGGAATGGAATCAGGAATGGAACTGGGAATGGAACTGGGAATAGGACTGGGAATGCAATCAGGAATGGGACTGGGAATGGAACAGGAATGAAACTGGAATGGAATTGGGAATGGGAACTGGGAATGGAATCAGGAATGGGACTGGGAATGGAACGGGAATGGGAACTGCAATGGAATCAAGAATGGAACTGGGAATCGGGAATGGAACCGGGAATGGGACTGGGAATGGAATCAGGAACGGAATTGGGAACGGAAGCGGGAATGGGACGGGAACGGACCCAGGACCGGGAATGGAATCAGGAACAGAACTGGGAATGGGACGGGAACGGACCCAGGACCGGGAACGGCTCAAGAATGGAACTGGGAACAGGGGTGGGACCGGGAGAGGTTTGGGAATGATCCAAGGGGGGATCCCGGTGGGAATGGGGAGGGAAGGATGAGGGAAAGGCGGGAAAAGGGCTCTGGATAAAGGGCTCTGGAAAAAGGGACGGGAATGTGGGATTTAGGGATGGGAGCCTGGGGATTTGGGATGTCGGGACGGGATTCCGGGATGGGAACGAGGCGGGGATTTCGGGAAGGGCTTGGAGCGCCGGGAATGGCTCCACATTCCAGGAATTCAGGGCTTGGAATGTGGCGCTCGGGGAAGGGATTTCGGGATTTAGGGATGGGAGCGTGGGAAGGGATTTCGGGAATTTCTCCCTCCCATCGGATCTGAGGTCTGGGATCGGCCGGGAATGACCCCAGGGATGATCCCAAAATTCCAGGGATGACCCCAGGAATGATCCCAGAATTCCAGGAATGACCCCAGGGATGATCCCAAAATTCCAGGGATGACCCCAGGGATGATTCCTCGGGAACGGGGCTGGGAAGGAGCTCCCGGCACTGCCGGGAATTCCTGGAAAAGCAGGAATGGGATGGGCCCGGGATCGGCATTCCCGGGAAAGGGGCTGGGAAACAGGGATGGGATCCTGCCGGGAATTCCCGCTGCCCGCTCCCAGAATTCCCGATTCCCACCCCCAGAATTCCCAATTCCCGCCCCCAGAATTCCCCATTCCCGCCCCCAGAATTCCCAATTCCCAGAATTCCCGCTCTCCCCATCCTGTCCCAGCAATCCCTTGGGTTCTCCCAGGGTTGTCCCAGAGGATTCCCAGATTTCCCCCATCCCCAGTTCCCGGCGGGAAGCTCACAATGATCAGCTGATCCCGGGGCAGCTCCGGCGCTTCCCGGGATTTCCTGGCAGCGCCTTTTCCACAGGAGGGGCCGATCCCAAACGGAGCCGGGAGCTCCTCCAGAGGCCTGGGGAACACGGGAACGGCGGGGAAAGCCGGGAAAAAGTGAGAAAATCCGGGAAAAAAAGCAGGGAAAATTCAGGAAAAAGTGGGAAAAACCCCGGGAAAACCCCAGCAAAAAGCCGGGAATGCAGGCAGGAGATCAGCGCGTTCCCAGGACAGGGAATTCCCGGGAAATCCCGAGGGAAAACTCCAGGAAAAGCCACGAGGGGATGGAATCGGAAGGGATCGGAGCCGTCGGAATTCCGGGATCTGGGAATTCCAGCAGCAAAGGGAGCAGCAGCCGGGGGCAGGGATGGGGAATTCCCGGCCCTGGGATCGGGGCTCCGGCCCCGCCCGAAGCATCCCGGGATTCCCTGGGACATTCCCATCCCGGATTCCCGGGATCAGCAGCTCCCTGGGCCCCTCTGGAAAAGTGGGAATGGGATCGGGAACGGGATCTGGGAAAGGCGGGAAGGGGATCGAGAATGGGATCTGGGAAAGGTGGGAATGGGCTCCAGGAATGGGACCTGGGAATGGGATCGGGAGTGGGATCAGGAAGGTGGGAATGGGATTGGGAATGGGATCTGGGAAAGGTGGGAACGGGCTCCAGGAAAGTGGGAATGGGATCTGGGAAGGCAGGAATGGGATCAGGAATGGGACCTGGGAAAGTGGGAAGGGGAACCAGGAATAGGATCCAGGAAAGGCGGGAATGGGATTGGGAAGGGACTCCGGGAAGGAGATCTGGGAATGGGATCGGGAATGGGATCTGGGAAAGGCAGGAATGGGATCCAGGAATGGGCTCCAGGAATGGGCTCTGGGAAGGCAGGAATGGGGTCTGGGAAAGGTGGGAATGGGATTGGGAATAGGATCTCAGAAAGGTGAGAAGGGGATCAGGAATGGGATCTGGGAAAGGCAGGAATGGGATCAGGAATGGGATCTGGGAAAAGCGGGAAGGGGCTCTGGGAAGGCGGGAATTGGATCTGGAATGGGATCTGGGAAAAACGGGAACGGGATTGGGAATGGGATCAGGAATGGGATCTGGGAAAGGCGGGAATGGGATCAGGAATAGGATCTGGAAAAGGTGGGAACGGGATCAGGAACAGGATCTGGGAAAGGCGGGAACGGACTCCGGGAAGGCGGGAATGGGATCTGGGAAAAGCAGGAACGGGATTGGGAATGGGATCAGGAATGGGATCTGGGAAAGGTGGGAAGAAGCTCCGGAAAAGGCGGGAATGGGATCAGGAATGGGATCTGGGAAAGGTGGGAAGAGGCTCTGGAAAAGGCGGCAAGGGGATCAGGAATGGGATCTGGGAAAAGCGGGAACGGGATTGGGATCAGGAATGGGATCCAGGAAAGGTGGGAACGGACTCCGGGAAGGCGGGAATGGGATCAGGAATGGGATCCATGAAAGGCAGGAATGGGATCAGGAATGGGATCTGGGAAAGGCTGGAATGGGATCAGGAATGGGATCAGGAATGGGATCTGGGAAAGGTGGGAAGGGGCTCTGGGAGGGCGGGAATGGGATCAGGAATGGGATCTGGGAAAGGCTGGAATGGGATCAGGAATGGGATCTGGGAAAGGTGGGAAGAGGCTCTGGAAAAGGCAGCAAGGGGATCAGGAATGGGATCTGGGAAAAGCGGGAACGGGATTGGGATCAGGAATGGGATCCAGGAAAGGTGGGAATGGGATCAGGAATGGGATCAGGAATGGGATCCGGGAAAGGCGGGAAGGGGCTCTGACCTCCTCCTGCCGGGAAGGAAGATGGGATAGAGCTCGGCCGGGCCCGGAGAACCTGGAAAACGCGCGGGAATTCCGAGCGTTGGCGCGGCAATCCGGGAAGGCGGAACCCCGACCCCAAATCCGGGGAATTCCGCTTCCCGCGGATCTCCGTCCTTCCCAGCGCCGGGGCCGGGATTTCTCCTCGTCCCAAAAAACTCCCCGGGCCTGGAAATTCCGGGAAGAGCAGGGAAAGGAGGAGATTCCCGGGGTTTTCCCGACTCACCCGGGGCCTTCTTCCCGCTGGGAACGCCGAGGGAATCCCGGGAATCCGCGCTGGGAGAGGGGGGAGCTCCAGGGGATTCCTGCAGGCGGAGAGAGGATTTCAGGGAAAACTTGGAATTCTGTGGGACCCAGGGCGGGATTGGGGGGCTCCCAGGGGTTTCCCAGGGGTTTTCCAGGGGCTGCTCCAGCCCGGGAGGTGCCGGGCTGGGAATGGGATGGGATTGAAGCTGCGTGGATCCCAGGCAAAGCATCCCGGGATTCTGGGATCCAGGAGGCTGCGAATCCATGCCCAGGGGTTTTTCTGGGAGTCGGGGATGGGAAAGGGAAGGGAGACCCTTCCTGGAGTGCCGAGATTGCCAGGGAAGGGCCTGGAGGCCGGAATTCCTTCCCGCAGAGGAGTCGGGATGGGGCTGGATCCAATCCGGGAACGTTCCCGGGAAAGGATCCAGGGAAAGCTCTGGGGGGCCGAGACACCGGGAACGGCTCCCGCTGGGAATGAACGGGGGGTCGGGAAGGAATTCCCGGCACAACTCCCCAGGGAAATCCCAAAGTATTGGAAATTTGGGAATTCCTTTGCTCCATCTGATCCCGGAGTTCCCGGCCTGAGAAGCAGAACCTTGGGAAAACCCGGAACAGGACCCAGGAAAGGGCAGAATTCCGGGAATGCTGGATCCCACAAAAGCCAGCGGGAATTCCTTCCCTTGATCCCAACTCGGAAAAGAAGAGGGAAAAGAGGGGTCGGAATTCCCGCTCCAGCTCTTCCCAGGGAAAACCAGGAGCCGGGAGGGGGCCCAGGTGGTTTTCCTTGGGAAAAAAATCCCGCGGGAATTCTCCCTTCAGCCGGAACCCAGGGAATCGCTCGGGGCACGGAGAGCCTTGGGAAGTGCGGGAATCCCCACAGGAATCCCAAAGGAACCCCCCAGAGTTCTCAAAGGAATCCCAAAGGAACCTCCCAGAATTCCCAAAGGAATCCCAAAGGAACCCCCCAGAATTCCCAAAGGAATCCCAAAGGAAGCCCCCCCCCAGAATTCCCAAAGGAATCAACCCCCCCAGGAGATTCCAGAGGAGCCCCCAAAGGAATCCCAAAGGAATCCCACTGGAATTCCCAGGGAATCCTCCAGGAACCCCCCGGAATTCCGAGGTAAATTCCCTCCCAGCGCTCCCGACGAGGAATTGCCCCGAGCCCTTCCTACGGCCGGGATTCGGGAACACCCCTGGATCCCTCCCTGGATCCCCCCTGGATTCCCCTACTGGATCCCCCTGGATTCCCCCAGATCCCCTCCTAGATTTCCCTCTGGATTCTTCCTGGACTCCCCCTGGATCCCCTTGGAATTCCTCTGGATCCCCTCCTGGATTCCCCCCTGGATTCCCCTAAATTCCCTTGGTTCTTCCCCTGGATTCCCCCCTGGATTTCCCCAGATCCCCCCCTGGATTTCCCTCTGGATTCCTGCTGGACCCCCTGGATTCCCCCTGGATCCCCTTGGGATTCCTCTGGATTCCTCCTGGATTCCCCCCTGGATTCCCCCCGGATTCTCCCAGGATTTCTCACCCCATTCCCGCCTCCGGCTGCTCCGGCCTCGCAATCCCCGGTGCCGTTCCTGGCGCTGTTCCCGGCACCATTCCCGGTATTCCCAGTGCTGTTCCCGCTCTTCCCGGCGCCGCTCCTGGTGCTGGTCCCGGTGCCATTCCCAACGCCGTTCCCACTATTCCCGGCGCCATTCCCGGTGCCATTCCCGGTGCCATTCCCGGTGCCATTCCCGGCGCCGTTCCCGCTATTCCCGGTGCCATTCCCGGTGCCATTCCCGGCGCCATTCCCGCTATTCCTGGCGCCATTCCCGGCGCCATTCCCAGCGCCATTCCTGGCGCCATTCCCGGCGCCGTTCCCGCTATTCCTGGCACTGTTCCCGGTGGCATTCCCGCCATTCCCGGCGCCGTTCCCGCTCCGGGCAGCCTCTCCCACGGCGCTTTCCCAGTTTTCCTTCTCCTCCTCCCGAGCCTCCGCCATCCTTCCCGATTCCCGCCTCTCCTCCGCCTTTCCCACGGCGTTGGATTCTCCCGGCTGCGCCTTTCCCGCCGCCGCTCGGGGCTCTCCGGGCTTTTTCCGGGATCGGGATTGGCTCCCGGAGCTGAAGAAGGCCGATCCCAGCGGGAGCCTCAGCGCCGGCCGCGCCCCCCGGCTCAGCAGCACCCGCGGCGCCGCCTCCGGCCGCTCGGAATTCCGGCCCTTCCCGACCTTCCCGCCGCCCCTCCCCTCCGGAACGCCGGCCTTGGCCTCGGGAATCCGCCCGGCATCGGCTGCGCCTTTGGAGCCGCGCTTCCCGCCGGGATTCCTGCCGGGATTCCTGCTATTCCCACCGGGATTCCTGCCGGGATTCCTGCTGAGATTCCTGCTATTCCCACTGGGATTCCTGCCGGGATTCCTGCTGAGATTCCTGCTATTCCCACTGGGATTCCTGCCGGGATTCCTGCTGAGATTCCTGCTATTCCCACTGGGCTTGCTGCCATTCCCACCAGGATTCCTGCTGGGATTCCTGCTGAGATTCCTGCTATTCCCACTGGGATTCCTGCTGCCATTCCTGCTGCCATTCCTGCCGGGATTCCCGCCGGGTTTTCCCGGGATATTCCCGGTCCCGCTGCCGCCGCCCGCTCCCAGCAGCTCCCGGAGCCGTTTCCTCTCCAGAGGATCCAGGTAGGTCCTTTTCCCATAAAAAGCTGCCACAGGGACGTGGGAATGCGGCTGGGAATTCTGGGAAAGCGGCTGGGAATTCCCGGGAAGGGCCGGGATGTCCAATCTCCTGGGATGCGCCGCTTTCCCGGGAAGGGCCCCGCCCTCCTCGGCTCCCGGCCCGGAGCAGTTCCCGCTGCGATCCCGCTGCCTCCGGGAAGAGAGCGGCGGCTGCTGCCGGGACGGCGACGGAATCCCGGGAAAGCCTCGGAGCCGTTTGGTCACCGGGGTCTGGAATTCGGAGCCGGAGCTGCGGGAAAAGCGGGAATGAGGGAGCGGATCCGGGAATGAGGGAGCCAGGGAATCCTCGGAGCCGCTTCCCGAGCCTAAAGGGGCTCCAGGAGAGCTGGGATTTGGGATTTGGGCTGGAGGGGCAGGAGGCAGGGAATGGCTTCCCAGTGGGAAAGGGGAGCTTGGGCTGGGATCTTGGGAAGGAATTCCCGGCTGGGCTGGAATTCCCAGGGAATGCCCGGATCCCTGGCAGTGCCCAAGGAAAGGCTGGAGCAGCCTGGGATCATTGTGGGGTTGGAATGGGATGGGATTGGAGCTCCGTGGATCCCACTCAAAGCATTCCGGGATTCTGGGATTCCATGGAGCTGCTGGGATGGCTCCAGGCTGGGGGTCCCAGCACACAAATCCCGTGGGATGCAGCTCCGAGGGATTCAAGGATCCAGGGAATCCTCGGAGCCGCTTCCGGAGGCTGAAGGGACTCCAGGAGAGCTGGGATTTGGGATTTGGGCTGGAGGGGCAGGAGGCAGGGAATGGCTTCCCAGTGGGAAAGGGGAGCTCGGGCTGGGATCTTGGGAAGGAATTCCCGGCTGGGCTGGAATTCCCAGGGAATGCCCGGATCCCTGGCAGTGCCCAAGGAAAGGCTGGAGCAGCCTGGGATCATCGGGGGAAGTGTCCCTGCCCATGGAATGGGATGGGATTGAAGCTGCGTGGATCCCAGGCAAAGCATCCCGGGATTCTGGGATCCAGGAGGCTGCGAATCCATGCCCAGGGGTTTTTCTGGGAGTCGGGGATGGGAAAGGGAAGGGAGACCCTTCCTGGAGTGCCGAGATTGCCAGGGAAGGGCCTGGAGGCCGGAATTCCTTCCCGCAGAGGAGTCGGGATGGGGCTGGATCCAATGCCAGGCTGGGAGAGGCGGGAATGGAGGGATTTCCCTGGGAAAGGGGAGCTCGGGCTGGGATCTGGGGAAGGGATTCCCGGCTGCGCTGGAATTCCCAGGGAATCCCTGGGAGCACCCAGGGCTGGATTTGGGATCAGGATTGCGGGACGCTCCGGCCGGGATCCCTGGGAACACCCCGCACTCACCCATCGGGATCCCGGCTCCGTTTCCGGGGGGTTCCCTCGGCCGCGGCCCCTCCGGAGCTGCTGCAATTCCGCATTTCCCAGAGGTTGGGGTGGAATTCCAGGGGAAAAGCCCGAATTCCACAGGGAAAGGGAGGAAATCGGGAAGAGAAGGGGGAGGAAACGTCGGGAACGCCGGGAACGGCCGGCAGGGAGCTGCCAGGGCCAAGCCAGGCCTAAACCCCAGGTTTTGGCCTTTGAATTCCCAGAAATCCCATTCCATCCCAGAAATCCCAGTTTTAGCCTTTTGAACCCCAAAAAATCCCATTTTCCGGCCTTTTTGATGCCAGGGATCCCAGGAATTCCCAGGAATCCCAGTCCATCCCACGGGGTTTGTGCCTGTTTGATCCCAGCAATCCCACTCCATCCCAGAAATCCCAGGTTTTGGCCTTGGAATTCCCAGAAATCCCCTCATTTTAGCCCAGAAATCCCAGGTTTCCAACTTTTTACATCCCAGGAATGCCGTTGTTTCCATCCCAGCAATCCCACTCCATCCCAGCAATCCCATTTCCCAGCTTTTTTAACCCCAGAAATTCCAGGGATTCCCCATTCAATCCCAGGAATCCCCTTTCCCGGCCTTTTACATCCCAGAAACCCCAGGAATTCCCATTCAATCCCACCCCACAATTCCCATTCCCATCCCACAATTCCCAGGTTTTTTGCCTTTAAATCACAAAAATCCCTTTTTTTTTTTTTTTGCCTTTTCCATCCCATCCAATCCCAGAATTCCCATCCCAGAATTCCCATCCCAAAATTCCCATCCCATCCCATTCCCTTCTATCCCAAAACTCCCATCCCATCCCATCCAATCCCATCCCATCCCACAATTCCCATTGCAGAATTCTCATCCCACAATTCCCATTCCCATCCAATCCCAGAATTCCCATCCCATCCCATTCCCTCCTCCCATCCCAGAATTCCCATCCCACCCCACAATTCCCATCGCAGAATTCCCATCCTATCCCCTCCTATCCCAGAATTCCCACCCCAGAATTCCCACCCCACAATTCCCATTCCATCCCCTCCCACCCCACAATTCCCAGGTTTTAACCTTTTCATTCCCCAAAAATCCCATTTTCCGGCCTTTTGAATCCCAGAAAATCCCCAGAATTCCCAGAAACCCCCAGAATTCCCAGAAACCCCATTCAATCCCATCCCGTCATCCCCACCCCAGAATTCCCATCCCACAATTCCCATCCCACCCCACAATTCCCATCCCACAATTCCCACCCCAGAATTCCCACCCCATCCCCTCCTATCCCAGAACTCCCATCCAATCCCAGAACTCCCATCCCACAATTCCCATCCCATCCCACCCCATCCCCTCCCATCCCATCCCATCTCACCCCACAATTCCCATTCCCATCCCATCCCACAATTCCCAGGTTTTAACCTTTTTCCGGCCTTTTGAATCCCAGAAACCCCCGGAATTCCCAGAAACCCCATTCAATCCCATCCCGTCATCCCCACCCCACAATTCCCATCCCATCCCACAATTCCCATCCCAGAACTCCCATCCCACCCCACAATTCCCATCCCACAATTCCCATCCCACAATTCCCACCCCATCCCCTCCTATCCCAGAACTCCCATCCAATCCCAGAACTCCCATCCCACAATTCCCATTCCCATCCCACCCCACAATTCCCAGGTTTTAACCTTTTCCTTCCCCAAAAATCCCATTTTCCGGCCTTTTGAATCCCAGAAACCCCCGGAATTCCCAGAAACCCCATTCAATCCCATCCCATCCCGTCATCCCCACCCCAGAATTCCCACCCCAGAATTCCCATCCCACCCCACAATTCCCATCCCACAATTCCCATTCCACCCCAGAACTCCCATCCCACAATTCCCATTCCACCCCAGAACTCCCATCCCAGAATTCCCATCCCATCCCAGAACTCCCATCCCATCCCATCCCATCCCATCCCATCCCATCCCTCCCATCCCATCCCATCCCAGAACTCCCATCCCATCCCATCCCACCCCACAATTCCCAGGTTTTAACCTTTTCATTCCCCCAAAATCCCATTTTCCGGCCTTTTGAATCCCAGAAAACCCCCGGAATTCCCAGGAACCCCCAGAATTCCCAGAAACCCCATTCAATCCCATCCCATCCCATTCCCATCCCACAATTCCCATCCCACAATTCCCAGGTTTTAACCTTTTCATTCCCCAAAAATCCCATTTTCCAGCCTTTTGAATCCCAGAAAACCCCCGGAATTCCCAGGAACCCCCGGAATTCCCAGGAACCCCCTTCAATCCCATTCAATCCCATCCCATCCCACAATTCCCATTGCAGAATTCTCATCCCACAATTCCCATTCCCATCCAATCCCAGAATTCCCATCCCATCCCATTCCCTCCTCCCATCCCAGAATTCCCATCCCACCCCACAATTCCCATCGCAGAATTCCCATCCTATCCCCTCCTATCCCAGAATTCCCACCCCAGAATTCCCACCCCACAATTCCCATTCCATCCCCTCCCACCCCACAATTCCCAGGTTTTAACCTTTTCATTCCCCAAAAATCCCATTTTCCGGCCTTTTGAATCCCAGAAAATCCCCAGAATTCCCAGAAACCCCCAGAATTCCCAGAAACCCCATTCAATCCCATCCCGTCATCCCCACCCCAGAATTCCCATCCCACAATTCCCATCCCACCCCACAATTCCCATCCCACAATTCCCACCCCAGAATTCCCACCCCATCCCCTCCTATCCCAGAACTCCCATCCAATCCCAGAACTCCCATCCCACAATTCCCATCCCATCCCACCCCATCCCCTCCCATCCCATCCCATCTCACCCCACAATTCCCATTCCCATCCCATCCCACAATTCCCAGGTTTTAACCTTTTTCCGGCCTTTTGAATCCCAGAAACCCCCGGAATTCCCAGAAACCCCATTCAATCCCATCCCGTCATCCCCACCCCACAATTCCCATCCCATCCCACAATTCCCATCCCAGAACTCCCATCCCACCCCACAATTCCCATCCCACAATTCCCATCCCACAATTCCCACCCCATCCCCTCCTATCCCAGAACTCCCATCCAATCCCAGAACTCCCATCCCACAATTCCCATTCCCATCCCACCCCACAATTCCCAGGTTTTAACCTTTTCCTTCCCCAAAAATCCCATTTTCCGGCCTTTTGAATCCCAGAAACCCCCGGAATTCCCAGAAACCCCATTCAATCCCATCCCATCCCGTCATCCCCACCCCAGAATTCCCACCCCAGAATTCCCATCCCACCCCACAATTCCCATCCCACAATTCCCATTCCACCCCAGAACTCCCATCCCACAATTCCCATTCCACCCCAGAACTCCCATCCCAGAATTCCCATCCCATCCCAGAACTCCCATCCCATCCCATCCCATCCCATCCCATCCCATCCCTCCCATCCCATCCCATCCCAGAACTCCCATCCCATCCCATCCCACCCCACAATTCCCAGGTTTTAACCTTTTCATTCCCCCAAAATCCCATTTTCCGGCCTTTTGAATCCCAGAAAACCCCCGGAATTCCCAGGAACCCCCAGAATTCCCAGAAACCCCATTCAATCCCATCCCATCCCATTCCCATCCCACAATTCCCATCCCACAATTCCCAGGTTTTAACCTTTTCATTCCCCAAAAATCCCATTTTCCAGCCTTTTGAATCCCAGAAAACCCCCGGAATTCCCAGGAACCCCCGGAATTCCCAGGAACCCCCTTCAATCCCATTCAATCCCATCCCATCCCACCCCACAATTCCCACCCCACAATTCCCACCCCACAATTCCCACGCAGCCGCACTTAACGTGATCAATTAATCAGGGATACTCCGCTAATTAGACTTAATCCAACCCCTTAATCAATCACCAATAGCTCGGATATTAAACTTATCATCACTAATCAACCGGAAGCAACTCGGTAATTAATTAAGCTTAATGCCATTAATTAATTAATTAATTAAGCACTGCCAGTTAATTAATTGGCAGCAGTTTGGGCCATTACATTCAGTGCTGGGAGTTCATTAATCAGCAACGCCCTTAATTAATCAGCAACGCCGTTAATTAATCAACAGCCGGGCTCATTAGATTCAGCAGGGCTCATTAACCAATCGGCCATTAATTAACCGGCAATTAAGCCCCGTGTGTTTAATTGTCAGGAATTAATTAACGGCGGTCGTTAACCCAGCCCCACCCCGGGCAGTTCCATTGGATGCACTCGGGGGGGGGGGGGGGGGGGGGGGGCCCGGGAGGCACCAAAGCCCTGGGGGGGGGGGGGGGGAGGGTCCTGGGGGTCCCCGAACTTTTGGGGTCTTTTTGGGGGGTCCCTAAAACCCTTTAGGGTCTTTTAGGGGGTCCCCAAAATTTTGGGGTGTTTTTGGGGGGGTCCCAAAACCATTTGGGGTCTTTTTGGGGGTTCCCCGAACCTTTGGGGTGTTTTTGGGGGGTGTCCCAAAACTCTTTGGGGTCTTTTTGGGGGGGTCCTAAAACCCTCTGGGGTCTTTTAGGGGGTCCCCAAAACCTTTGGGGTCTTTTTGGGGGGGTCCCAAAAAGTTGGGGTCTGTTTGAGGGGGTTTCGGGGGGTCCCTGAACCTTTGGGGTCTCTCTGGGGGGTCCCAAAAGCCTTTGGGGTCTTTTACAGGGGTCCCCAAAAAGTTGGGGTCTTTTTGGGGGGGGTCCCAGAACCCTTTGGGTTTGTTTTTGGGGAGTCCCAAAACCCTCTGGGGTCTTTTTGGGGTGGTCCCAAAACCATTTGGGGTCTTTTTGGGGGTCCCCAAAACTTTGGAGTCTTTTAGGGGGTCCCTGAACCCTTTGGGGTCTTTTTGGGGGGTCCCAAAACTCTTTGGGGTTTTTTTTAGGGGGTCCCTGAACTTTTGGGGTCTTTTTGAAGGGTCCCAAAACCCTTTGGGGTCTTTTTGGGGGTCCCCAAAATTTTGGGGTCTCTCTGGGGGTCCTCAAAACTTTGGGGTCTTTTTGGGGGGTCCCCAAACCTTTGGGGTCTTTTTGGGGGGGTCCCAAAACCCTTTGGGGTCTTTTTGGGGGTCCCAGAACCCTTTGGGGTCTCTCTGGGGGGGTCCCAGAACCCTTTGGGGTCTTTTAGGGGGTCCCCAAAATTTTGGGGTCTTTTTGGGGGGTCCCAACTCCCCTTGGGGTCTTTTTGGGGGTTCCCCGAACCTTTGGGGTGTTTTTGGGGGGTCCCAAAACCCTTTGGGGTCTTTTTGGGGGTCCCCAAAACTTTGGGGTCTCTCTGGGGGGTCCCAAAACCTTTGGGGTCTTCTAGGGGGTCCCCAAAACTTTGGAATGTTTTTGGGGGGGTCCCAAAACCCTTTGGGGTCTTTTTGGGGGGGTCCCAAAACCATTTGGGGTCTTTTTGGGGGTCCCAGAACCCTTTGGAGTCTTTTTGGGGGTCCCCAAAACTTTGGGGTCTTTCTGGGGGGTCCCCAAAACTTTGGGGTCTTTTTGGGGTGGTCCCAAAACCCCTTGGGGTCTTTTTGGGGGGTCCCAAAACCTTTGGGGTCTCTCTGGGGGTCCCCGAACCTTTTGGGGTCTTTTCGGGGGGTCCCTGAACCCTTTGGGGTCTTTTTGGGGTCCCCAAAACTTTGGGGTCTTTTTGGGGGGTCCCAAAACCCCTTGGGGTATTCTGGGGGGTGTCCCAAAACTCTTTGGGGTCTTTTTGGAGGTCCCCAAAACTTTGGGGTGTTTTTGGGGGGTCCCCAAAACTTTGGGGTCTCTTTTGGGGGTCCCCGAACCTTTGGAGTCTTTCTGGGGGGTCCCCAAAACCCTTTGGGGTCTTTTTGGGGTGGTCCCCAAAACTTTGGGGTCTCTCTGGGGGTCCCCGAACCTTTTGGGGTCTTTTTGGGGGGGTCCCCAAAACTTTGGGGTCTTTTTGGGGTCGTCCCAAAACCCTTTGAGGTGTTTTTGGGGGGGTCCCCGAGCCTTTTGGGGTCTTTTAGGGGGTCCCCAAAATTTTGGGGTCTTTTTGGGGGGTTCCAAAACCCTTTGGGGTCTTTTAGGGGGTCCCTGAACCCTTTGGGGTCTTTTAGGGGGTCCTCAAAATTTTGGGGTCTTTTTGAGGGGGTCCCCAAAATTTTGGGGTCTTTTCAGGGGGTCCCAAAACCCCTTGGGGTCTTTTTGGGGGTTCCCCGAACCTTTGGGGTCTTTTTGGGGGGGTCCTAAACCCTTTGGGGTCTTTTGGGGGGTCCCCAAAACTTTGGGGTCTCTCTGGGGGTCCCAAAACCCCTTGGGGTCTTTTTGGGGTGTCCCCGAACCTTTGGGGTCTTTTTGGGGAGGTCCTAAAACCCTTTGGGGTCTCTCTGGGGGGTCCCAAAACCCTTTGGGGTCTTTTTTGGGGGGTCCGTGAACCCTTTGGGGTCTTTTTGGGGTCCTAAAACCCTTTGGGGTCTCTCTGGGGGGTCCCCGAACCTTTGGGGTCTTTTTGGGGGGTCCCAAAACCTTTGGGGTCTTTTTGGGGGGGTCCCAAAACCCTTTGGGGTCTTTTTGGGGGTCCCAAAACCCTTTGGTGTCTCTCTGGGGGGTCCCCAAATCTTTGGGGTATTTTGGGGGGTGTCCCAAAACCTTTGGGGTCTTTTTGGGGGGGTCCCCGAATTTTTGGGGTCTCTCTGGGGGGGTCCCCGAACCTTTGGGGTCTTTTTGGAGGGGGTCCCAAAACCCTTTGGGGTCTTCTAGGGGGTCCCCAAAACTTTGGGATGTTTTTGGGGGGGTCCCAAAACCCTTTGGGGTCTCTTTGGGGGGTCCCCGAACCCTTTGGGGTCTTTTTGGGGGTCCCCGAACCCTTTGGGGTCTTTTTGGGGGGGGGTCCCAAAACCCTCTGGGGTCGTTTTGGGGATCCCAAACCCTTTGGGGTTTTTTTTGGGGGGGTCCCAAACCGTTTGGGGTCTTTTTGGGGGGGTCCCAAAACTTTTGGGGTTTTTTTTTAGGGGGTCCCCGAACCTTTGGGGTCTCTCTGGGGGTCCCCAAACCCTTTGGGGTCTTTTGGGGGGGATCCCCGAACCTTTGGGGTCTTTTTTGGGGGGGTCCCAAAACCCTTTGGGGTCTTTTTGGGGGTCCCCAAAACTTTGGGGTCTTTTTGGGGGGTCCCAAAACCCCTTGGGGCATTCTGGGGGGTGTCCCAAACCCTTTGGGGTCTTTTGGGGGGGATCCCCGAACCTTTGGGGTCTTTTTGGGGGGTCCCCAAAACTTTGGGGTCTCTCTGGGGGGTCCCAGAACCCTTTGGGGTCTTTTTGGAGGGGCCACAAACCTTTGGGGTCTTTTTGGAGGGGGTCCCTGAACCTTTTGGGGTCTTCTAGGGGGTCCCCAAAACTTTGGCGTGTTTTTGGAGGGGTCCCAAAACCCCTTGGGGTCTTTTTGGGGGTTCCCCGAACCTTTGGGGTCTTTTTGGGGGGTCCCAAAACCCTTTGGGATCTTTTGGGGGAGGGTCCTCAAAACTTTGGGGTCTTTTTGGGGGGTCCCCGAACCTTTTGGGGTCTCTCTGGGGGGTCCCAAAACTCTTTGGGGTCTTTTTGGGGGGTCCCTGAACCCTTTGGGGTCTTTTGGGGGGGCCCCAAAACCCTTTGGGGTCTTTTTGGGGGGTCCCCGAACCTTTGGGGTCTTTTTGGGGGGTCCCAAAACCCTTTGGGGTCTTTTTGGGGGGTCCCCAAACCTTTGGGGTCTTTTTGGGGGGTCCCCGAACCTTTGGGGTCTTTTCGGGGGTCCCCAAAATTTTGGGGTCTTTTTGAGGGGGTCCCCAAAATTTTGGGGTCTTTTTGGGGTGGTCCTAAAACCCTTTGGGGTCTCTCTGGGGGGTCCCAAAACCTTTTGGGGTCTTTTAGGGGTGGTCCCAAAACCCTTTGGGGTCTTTTTTGGGGGTCCCAAAACCCTTTGGGGTCTTTTTGGGGGGGGTCCCCGAACCTTTGGGGTGTTTTTGGGGGGTTCTCTGTGGGGTCCTCGAGCCCTTGGAGATGTTTTTGGGGGGATCCCCGTGTCCTCAGGAGGGAATTCTGTGGGGTTCCCAAATCCCTTTGGGGGATCTCTGTGTCCCAAAGCCCTCAGGAGGGAATTCTGTGGGGTTCCCAAATCCCTTTGGGGGATCTCTGTGTCCCAAAGCCCTCAGGGAATTCTGTGGGGTTCCCAAATCCCTTTGGGGGATCTCTGTGTCCCAAAGCCCTCAGGAGGGAATTCTGTGGGGTTCCCAAATCCCTTTGGGGGATCTCTGTGTCCCAAAGCCCTCAGGAGGGAATTCTGTGGGGTTCCCAAATCCCTTTGGGGGATCTCTGTGCCCCAAAGCCCTCAGGGAATTCTGTGGGGTTCCCAAATCCCTTTGGGGGATCTCTGTGTCCCAAAGCCCTCGGAGAGGGAATTCTGTGGGGTTCCCAAATCCCTTTAGGGGATCTCTGTGTCCCAAAGCCCTCAGGAGGGAATTCTGTGGGGTTCCCAAATCCCTTTGGGGGATCTCTGTGCCCCAAAGCCCTCAGGGAATTCTGTGGGGTTCCCAAATCCCTTTGGGGGATCTCTGTGTCCCAAAGCCCTCAGGGAATTCTGTGGGGTTCCCAAATCCCTTTGGGGGATCTCTGTGTCCCAAAGCCCTCAGGAGGGAATTCTGTGGGGTTCCCAAATCCCTTTGGGGGATCTCTGTGTCCCAAAGCCCTCAGGAGGGAATTCTGTGGGGTTCCCAAATCCCTTTAGGGGATCTCTGTGTCCCAAAGCCCTCAGGAGGGAATTCTGTGGGGTTCCCAAATCCCTTTGGGGGATCTCTGTGTCCCAAAGCCCTCAGGAGGGAATTCTGTGGGGTTCCCAAATCCCTTTGGGGGATCTCTGTGTCCCAAAGCCCTCAGGAGGGAATTCTGTGGGGTTCCCAAATCCCTTTGGGGGATCTCTGTGTCCCAAAGCTTTCAGGGAATTCTGTGGGGTTCCCAAATCCCTTTGGGGGATCTCTGTGTCTCAAATCCCTCGGGAGGGAATTCTGTGGGGTTCCCAAATCCCTTTAGGGGATCTCTGTGTCCCAAAGCCCTCAGGGAGGGAATTCTGTGGGGTTCCCAAATCCCTTTGGGGATCTCTGTGTCCCAAAGCCCTCAGGAGGGAATTCTGTGGGGTTCCCAAATCCCTTTGGGGGATCTCTGTGTCCCAAAGCCCTCAGGAGGGAATTCTGTGGGGTTCCCAAATCCCTTTAGGGCATCTCTGTGTCCCAAAGCCCTCAGGAGGGAATTCTGTGGGGTTCCCAAATCCCTTTGGGGGATCTCTGTGTCCCAAAGCCCTCAGGAGGGAATTCTGTGGGGTTCCCAAATCCCTTTAGGGCATCTCTGTGTCCCAAAGCCCTCAGGTCGGACTCTCTGTGGGGTTCCCAAACCTTCGGGGGGAGTCTCCCCCTCACAGCCCCCTCAGGGCCTCACCGAACCGACCCCCAAACCCCGTCCCCGCCCCACTGCGCGGCCCCCACCCCCCCTACACCTTCCGGGGGTCTCGTTCCCCCTCTCCCCGCCCCAAATCCCCGCCCGGAGCCCCCCGAGCCCCCTCAGAGCCGCGGCGCCGCTCCCTCACCTCAGCGCCGCCTCCGCCATGGCCGCTTCCCGCCTTCCCGCCGCGCGCCTTCGAACCGCCCGCGCTCCGCTCCCATTGGCCGGGCGCCGCGTCAATCAACGGCGCTGGACGGCCATTGGTCGAGCAGCGCGCGGCGCCGCGTCGGACCCGCCCCCTCCGCCTCTGCAGCCAATCAGAGAACGCGGCTCCCAGAGAACGCGGTGAGACTACGACTCCCAGTGTGCTTTGCGAGAAGGGCGCGGGGAGGTTTCCGCGCTTCGCGGCGCGCGGGGGGTGATGGGAGTTGTAGTCCGAGCGCGGGGCGAGCCCGGCGCGGGAGATTGTGAGGGGGGGGAAAGGGGGAGTTAAGGGGACGGGGGGAACGGGGAGGTTAATGAGGCGCTAATTAAGGATCTGGGGGTTAATTAGGGCATCAGGGAGCTGCCGTGGGCAGGGATTCCTTCCGCTGTCCCAGGGTGCTCCAAGCCCCGGTGTCCAACCCGGCCTTGGGCACTTCCAGGGATCCGGGGGCAGCCAAGGAAAGGGAGAAAAAAGGAGGAGAAAGAAAGAAAACTGGGAAAGGGGAGGGAAAGGGACAAAAAGGGGGAGAGGGAAGGGAAAAGAGGAAAGGGAAGGGAGAAAGAAGGGGAAGGAAAGGGGAAAGAAGACGGGAAATAAAGGGGAGAGCGGCGGGTCTTGTCTAATTGTCGCTAATTGTCGCTAATTATCGCTAATTGTCGCTAATTGTCGCTTCTGTGCCAAGCCGGGGATGTTCAGCTCGGAGTGTTTGGAGAAGAAATCCCAACTCCCTTCCCCGCCTTGGGAAAGGCGGGCAAAGGCCAGGGCGGAGGGAAGGAAAAGGTTTGGAAGTTTTGCGGTTCCCGACGCCTCAATTCCCTGACGCCCCGAATCCGTGCCCAGGTTCTGCTTTTCCCGGAGTTTTGGGATAAAAACAGGGAAAAGTGGGGAAGGAGAAGGGGGAAAGGGAAAAGGAAATGAGTGGAGGGAAAGAGGAGGAAAGGGAAGGGGGAAAGAGGAGAGAGGAATAAAGGGGAAAGGGGAGAAAGAGAGAAAAGAGGAGAAGGATACGGGAGAGAAAAGGGAGGAAAGGGCGGGGAAAAGGGGAGAAAGAAAGGGGGAGACGGAAGGGAAAATGAAAGGGGAAAAGGGGAGGCGCTACAGGCAGAAGGGGAGGAGAAAAAAGGAAAAAAAAGAAAAAAAAGGGAAAAAAAGGAAAAAAAAAGGAAAGGGAAAGACCAGGAGGAATCGCCAGCGCGCTGCGCATGCGCAGCTCCCTTTGCCGTACGCCATCGTGGCCGAACGCGCATGCGCAGCTCCCTCTGCCGTACGCCATGATGGCCAAGTGCTCATGCGCAGCTCTCTTTGCCGTACACCATCATGGCCGAACGCGCATGCGCAGCTCCCTTTGCCGTACACTATCATGGCCGCTTCGCGCATGCGCAGCTCACTTTGCCGTACACCATCATGGCCGCCCGGCGCATGCGCAGCTCCCTTTGCCGTACGCAATCATGGCCGAACGCGCATGCGCAGCTACCTTTGCCGTACACCATCATGGCCGCTCTGCGCATGCGCATCTCCTTTTGCCGTACACCATCATGGCCGAATGCACAATTCCAATTACCGTACGCCATCATGGCCGCCCACGCCCATGCAGTTCCATTTCCGTACGCCATCATGGCCGCCCGGCGCATGCGCAGCTCCCTCCGCCCGCAGCCGCCGTGCAGTTCTGCGCATGCCCAGCTCCGCGCGCGGGCCGTGACGTCATGAGGCACCTCCCTCCGCGCGTGCGCAGTGCCCGCTCCGGCCGGGCCTTCCCTGAGGAGGAGGCGGAGGAGCCCCGGGACGGGCCCGGAGCGGGATCGGGATTCCCGGGATTGGGATTGGGATCGCGCCGACCCCCAGCAACACCATGGTGTTTTACTTCACCTCCAACGGTGAGGGCGGCGCGGGAACAGCGACGGGAAGAATTTGTGGATGTGGGAATGGCTCCTGTGGGAAGGGACTTGGAATTCCGGCAGCTGCAGCAGCCCGGGAGCGCTTCCCGGTGTCCAACCTTTCCCTGGACGCTGCCGGGGGTTCTCTGGGAATTCCAGCCCAGCCGGGAATCCCTTCCCAAGATCCCAGCCCGAGCTCCCCTTTCCCAGGGAAATCCCTCCATTCCCGCCTCTCCCAGCCTGGCATTGGATCCAGCCCCATCCCGACTCCTCTGCGGGAAGGAATTCCGGCCTCCAGGCCCTTCCCTGGCAATCTCGGCACTCCAGGAAGGGTCTCCCTTCCCTTTCCCATCCCCGACTCCCAGAAAAACCCCTGGGCATGGATTCGCAGCCTCCTGGATCCCAGAATCCCGGGATGCTTTGCCTGGGATCCACGCAGCTTCAATCCCATCCCATTCCCAGCCCGGCCCCTCCCCCGATGATCCCAGGCTGCTCCAGCCTTTCCTTGGGCACTGCCAGGGATCCGGGCATTCCCTGGGAATTCCAGCCCAGCCGGGAATTCCTTCCCAAGATCCCAGCCCAAGCTCCCCTTTCCCACTGAAGCCATTCCCTGTTTCCCATCCCTTTATCCCAAATCCCGGATCCCCTCCAGCCTCGGGAAGCGGCTCCGAGGGGAGAATTCCCGGGATAATTCCATCCCTGAGCTGCTGCAGGAAAGGCCCCTCCTTTTCCCAACCCTTGGGATTCCCAAAGCACTTCCAAGCCCCAAAACTCCGGGATTTGCCCGACAACAATCAGCGGGAAAAGGGAAATCCGGAGGCTCCTGAATTCCAGGGAATCCCCAAAATCCACCCAAACCTCGACCCTGCTCCGATCCAGGGATCCCATCCCAGGCCGGCCCCAAATCCCTGGATTCAGGAGAGCCCTGGGATTGCCGGGAACGCCGGCCGGAGATGTCTCAGCGAGGATCGGGATTGAGGATTTTGGGATGGAGCCGGGAATTGCGGTGGGATTTGGGATGGAGCGGGGAGAGGAGAAGCTGCACAGCAGGAGAGCGCTGGGATCCCGGGATCCCGGAATTCCAGCCGGGATTGGGTGGGACGGGACCTTCAATCCCATCCCATCCCGACCCCACGGCGATCCCAGGTGGATCCAACCTTTCCCTGGATGATCCCAGGGATTCCCTGGGAATTCCAGCCCAGCCGGGAATCCCTTCCCAAATCCCAGCCCGAGCTCCCCTTTCCCACTGGAATCCATTCCCTGTTTCCCATCCCTTTATCCCGAATTCCCGCTCTCCCGGAGCCCCCCCAGCCTCGGGAAGCGGCTCCGAGGATTCCCTGGATCCTCTGGAATGTCCCGAATTCCCGGGATTTGCGCAGCGCTGGGAGCATTCCCAGTTTCCTGCCGGGAACCTTTCCCAAGGAGCTTTTCCATAGGGGACGAGCTCAGGGATTTCCCGGGATTTCGGGAGCAGAAAAACCCGGGAATGGCTCCCCAAAAACCTGGGAATTCCCTCCTTTCCTTGCGTTTTCCAAGGGAATCCCGGGGCGGGGATTTCTCCCGGGTTTTCCCTCCAAGCCCGGAATGTTTGGAATTCCCGCTGGCAACATTCCAAGGAAAAGCCGGAGCGGGATTCGGGATCGGGATTCGGGATCCCCTCGCAGCGCTGGAATTCCGAACCCCGGCGGAATCCCGGGAATGCCGGGGGGGGTTTTCCTTGGAAAAGCCGCTTCCCAAACTCCCCTGTGGGGGGAGGGGGAGGGAATTCCCGAATTCCCTGCGGGGGGAGGGGTTTTTCCATGGATTCCGTGCGGGGCTCGGGGCTCTGGGGGGCTCTTCCCGGTTTTTTTTTTTGGGATTCCGCTGATCCCGCTTTTCCCGCAGCCGTGGCCGCCGTTTACACCATCTACATGGGCAAGGACAAGTACGAGAGTGAGTGCTGGGAATTCGGGAATTCCCGGGATTCCCTGGGGTTCCCTGGGGTTTGGGGATTCCCTGGGGTTTGGGAATTCTGGGGTTTGGGAATTCCCTGGGGTTTGGGAATTCTCTGGGGTTCGGGAATTCCCTGGGGTGCGGGAATTCCGGGGTTTGGGAATTCCGGGGTTCGGGGATTCCAGGGTTTGGGAATTCCCTGGGGTTCGGGAATTCCGGGGCTTGGGAATTCTCTGGAGTTTGGGGCTTCTGGGGTTTGGGAATTTTCTGGGGTTTGGGAATTCCGGGGTTTGGGAATTCCTTGGGGTTTGGGAATTCCGGGGTTCGGGGATTCCCTGGGGGGTTTGGGAATTCTCTGGGGTGCGGGAATTCTCTGGGGTTTGGGAATTTTCTGGGGTGTGGGAATTCCGGGGTTTGGGAATTCCCTGGGGTTTGGGGATTCCGGGGTTCGGGGATTCCCTGGGGTTTAGGAATTTTCTGGAGTTTGGGGCTTCTGGGGTTTGGGAATTCCTTGGGGTTTGGGAATTCCGGGGTTCGGGGATTCCCTAGGGGGTTTGGGAATTCCCTGGGGTTTGGGAATTCTCTGGGGTTCGGGAATTCCGGGGTTTGGGAATTCTCTGGAGTTTGGGGCTTCTGGGGTTTGGGAATTTTCTGGGGTTTGGGAATTCTCTGGGGTGTGGGGATTCCCTGGGGTTTGGGGATTCCGGGGTTCGGGGATTCCCTGGGGTTTGGGAATTTTCTGGAGTTTGGGGCTTCTGGGGTTTGGGAATTTTCTGGGGTTTGGGAATTCCGGGGTTTGGGAATTCCTTGGGGTTTGGGAATTCCGGGGTTCGGGGATTCCAGGGTTTGGGAATTCTCTGGGGTTTGGGGATTCCAGGGTTTGGGAATTCTCTGGGGTTTGGGAATTCCGGGGTTCGGGAATTCCCTGGGGTGCGGGAATTCTGGGGTTTGGGAATTCCTTGGGGTTTGGGGATTCCGGGGTTTGGGGATTCCCTGGGGTTCGGGGATTCCCTGGGGTTTGGGAATTCTCTGGGGTTTGGGAATTCCGGGGTTTGGGAATTCCGGGGTTTGGGAATTCCGGGGTTTGGGGATTCCCTGGGGGGTTTGGGAATTCTCTGGGGTTCGGGAATTCCCTGGGGTGCGAGAATTCCGGGGTTTGGGAATTCCAGGGTTTGGGAATTCTCTGGGGTTCGGGGATTCCCTGGGGTGTGGGAATTCTCTGGGGTTTAGGAATTTTCTGGAGTTTGGGGCTTCTGGGGTTTGGGAATTCCTTGGGGTTTGGGAATTCCGGGGTTCGGGGATTCCCTGGGGGGTTTGGGAATTCTCTGGGGTTTGGGAATTCTCTGGGGTGTGGGGATTCCCTGGGGTTTGGGAATTTTCTGGGGTTCGGGGATTCCGGGGTTTGGGAATTCCAGGGTTTGGGAATTCTCTGGGGTTTGGGAATTCCGGGGTTCGGGAATTCCCTGGGGTTTGGGAATTCTCTGGGGTTTGGGGATTCCAAGGTTTGGGAATTCTCTGGGGTTCGGGAATTCCAGCGTTTGGGAATTCCAGGGTTCGGGAATTTCTGGGATTCGGGGATCCCCCGGGGGTGGATTTGGGGTCGACTCGGGGCCAGGAACCTTCCAGGGGTTTTCCATGGATTTTCCCTGGATTTTCCGTGGGATTTTCCGTAGATTTTCTGTGGGTTTTTCATGGATTTTCCATGAGTTTTCCATGGGGTTTTCCCATGGATTTTCCAGGGGTTTTCTGTGGGATTTTCCATGAATTTTCTGTGGGTTTTCTATGAATTTTTCCATGGATTTTCCCAGGGTTTTCTGTGGGGTTTTCCGTAGGTTTTCCATGGGGTTTTCCAGGGCTTTTCCGTGGGCTTTCCATGGGATTTTCTGTGAGATTTTCCATGAGTTTTCCATGGATTTTCCATGGGATTTTTCCAGATTTTTCCATGAGTTTTCCATAGATTTTCCATGGGGTTTTCCATGATTTTTCCATGGCTTTTCCATGGATTTTCTCCCTCTCCATGCAGGAGTCGATTCCTGCTGGGAACAGGGCTGGGAATTCCGGGATTCCTTTGGGGGCTGGGAATTCCGGGATGGGTTTGGGGGGGGTTGGGAATGCCGGGATTTCCCGGGGCTGCGCTGGGGTGGGAATTCCGGGATTTGCTGACTCCCGCTGCCGTTCCCAGACGAGGACCTGATCAAGTACGGCTGGCCCGAGGACGTCTGGTGGGTGCTGGGAATTCCCGGGAATGATGGGATCCCCTCGGGATCGGGAACCCCTCGGAATCGGGAACCCCTCGGGATCGGGAACCCCTTGGGATCGGGATCCCCTCGGAATCAGGATCCCCTCGGGATCGGGAACCCCTCGGGATCGGGAACCCCTCGGGATCAGGATTCCCTCGGGATGGGGATCCCCTCGGGATGGGGATCCCCTCGGGATCGGGAACCCCTCGGGATCGGGATCCCGGCTCTCCCTGGGAATTCCTTGGAAGCTTTTCCCGATCCTGGCAGCGCGGCAACGCCGGATCCCTTTCCCAGATCCCCTTTCCCAGATCCCCTTTCCCAGATCCCCTTTCCCAGATCCCTTTCCCGGATCCCTTTCCCGGATCCCCTTTCCCAGATCCCTTTCCCGGATCCCTTTCCCATATCCCTTTCCCGGATCCCTTTCCCGGATCCCTTTCCCAGATCCCCTTTCCCAGATCCCCTTTCCCAGATCCCTTTCCCAGATCCCTTTCTCAGATCCCCTTTCCCAGATCCCTTTCCCAGATCCCTTTCCCAGATCCCCTTTCCCGGATCCCCTTTCCCGGATCCCTTTCCCGGATCCCTTGCCCAGATCCCCTTTCCCGGATCCCCTTTCCCAGATCCCTTTCCCAGATCCCCTTTCCCGGATCCCCTTTCCCGGATCCCTTTCCCAGATCCCCTTTCCCGGATCCCCTTTCCCGGCTCCCTTTCCCAGATCCCCTTTCCCAGATCCCTTTCCCAGATCCCTTTCCCAGATCCCTTTCTCAGATCCCCTTTCCCGGCTCCCTTTCCCAGATCCCCTTTCCCAGATCCCTTTCCCGGATCCCTTTCCCAGATCCCTTTCCCAGATCCCTTTCCCGGATCCCCTTTCCCGGATCCCCTTTCCCGGATCCCCTTTCCCGGATCCCTTTCCCAGATCCCTTTCCCAGATCCCTTTCCCAGATCCCTTTCCCATTTCCCCCTTCCCTCTTCCTTCCCTTTTCCCTCTCTCCCACTTTTTTCCCGCTTTTCCCCATTCCCGTCCCTTTTCCCTCCCCTTTTCCCTTTTTCCTCCCATTCCCTTTCCCTCCTTTTTTCCCTTTTCCTTCCTTTTCCCTCCATTTCCATTCCCTTTCCCCCCATTTCCACACTTTTCCCCCCTTTTTCCCTATTCCCCCTTTTCCCCCCTTCCCATCCCATTTTCCCATCCCGTTCCCGCTCTCTTTTCCCCCATTTTTCCCCATTTTCCCCCATTCCCGTCCCTTTTCCATCCCTTTTCCATCCCTTTTCCATCCCTTTTCCATCCCTTTTCCATCCCCTTTTTCCCCCTTTTTCCCCCTTTTTCCCCCTTTTTCCCCCTTTTTCCCCCTTTTTCCCCCTTTTTCCCCCTTTTTCCCCCTTTTTCCCCCTTTCCCCTCCCTTTCCCCTCCCTTTTCCCCCCCTTTTCCCCCATTCCCATCCCATTCCCATCCCCTTTTCCCCCATTTTCCCATTTTCCATCCCCATTTTCCCCCTTTTCCATCCCATTCCCATCCCCTTTCCCCCTTTTTTCCCCCTTTTTTCCCCCTTTTTTCCCCCTTTTTCCCCCCCCTTCCCCCCCTTTTCCCCCTTTCCCCCTTTTTTATCCCCCCTTTTTTTCCCCCCCTTTTCCCCCATTTTTTTCCCATTTTCCCCCATTCCCGTCCCTTTTCCATCCCATTTTCCTTTTTCCACCCCTTTTCCACCCCTTTTCCACCCCTTTTCCACCCCCTTTTCCACCCCTTTTCCACCCCTTTTCCACCCCTTTTCCACCCCTTTCCCATCCCATTTTCCCCCCTTTCCCCCTTTTTCCTCCCTTTCCCCTCCCTTTTCCCTCCCTTTTCCCCCATTCCCATCCCATTTTCCCCCTTTTCCCCCCATTCCCATCCCTTCTCCATCCCCTTTTCCCTCCTTCCCTCCTCTTTTTCCTCTTCCCTTTCCCCCTTTCCCATCCCTTTCCCCCCTTCTCTTTCCCTCCCTTTTCCCCATTCCCAGTCCCTTTTCCCATCCCTTTTCCTTCCCTTTTCCCAATCCCTTTTCCCCTCTCTTTCCCCATTTCCACCCCCTTTCCCCTCCCATTGCCATCCCCTTTCCCCCCTTTTTTCCCCCTTTTTTCCCCCTTTTTTCCCCCCTTTCCCCCCTTTTTCCCCCTTTTCCCCCCTTTTCCCCCTTTCCCCCTTTTTTATCCCCCTTTTTTATCCCCCTTTTTTATCCCCCATTTTCCCCCTTTTCCCATCCCATTCCCACCCCTTTTCCACCCCTTTTCCATCCCATTTCCCCCTTTCCCCCCTTTCCCCCCTTTCCCCCCTTTCCCCCCTTTCCCCCCTTTCCCCCCTTTTCCCCTTTTCCCCTTTTCCCCTTTCCCCCCCCTTTTCCCCCCCTTTTCCCCCTTTTCCATCCCATTCCCATCCCATTCCCATCCCCTTTTCCATCCCCTTTTTCCCCCCTTTCCTCCTTTTTCCCCCTTCCCCCCCCTTTTCATCCCCCATTTTTCCCCATTTTCCCCCATTCCCGTCCCTTTTCCATCCCATTTTCCCATCCCATTTCCCCCTTTTCCCCCTTTTTCCCTTTTCTCCCCCTTTTTTCCCCCTTTTCCCCCCCCTTTTCTCCCTTTTCCATCCCATTCTCCTCCCCATTCCCATCCCCTTTTCCATCCCCTTTTCCCTCCCCTTTTCCCTCCTTTTCCCTCCTTTTCCCTTTTCTCCCCTTTTCCCCCATTTTCCCCCATTTTCCCCATTCCCATCCCCTTTCCCCCCTTTTCCCATCCCATTCCCATCCCATTCCCATCCCTTTTTCCCTTTCCCTGTTTATCCCAATCCCAATCCCAGCCCCTCCCTCGCCATTCCCGGGAATTCCCCTGCCCGGCCCTTCCCGGCCTCGTTCCCAGCGGGGTGGGGGGGATCCCTCGGGGTCGGGATCGGAGCCTCTGGAATTCCGGGGCAGGGAAGGGCTCGGGATGGGCTCCGGGGCCGGGGTTCCCTGGAATTCCCCACGGAGCGCTCCCGGAATTCCGCAGGTTCCACGTGGATAAACTCTCGTCCGCCCACGTCTACCTGCGGCTGCACAAGGTGATCCCGGGAAACGGCGGGAAAACGGCGGGAAAACAGCGGGAAAACAGGGATAACGCACAGGAAAACAGGGATAACACCTGGGAAAACAGGGATAGCACACGGGAAAACAGGGATAACACCCGGGAAAACAGGGATAACGCACGGGAAAACAGGGATAACACCTGGGAAAACAGGGATAGCACACGGGAAAACAGGGATAACACTTGGGAAACAGCGGGAAAACAGCCGGGAAAACAGTGGAAAACAGGGATAACACCTGGGAAAAGAGGGATAACACTCGGGAAACGGCGGGAAAACAGCGGGAAAACAGGGATAACACCCGGGAAAACAGGGATAGCACCTGGGAAAACAGGGGTAACGCATGGGAAAACAGGGATAACGCACGGGAAATGGCGGGAAAACAGGGATAACACCTGGGAAAAGAGGGATAACACCCGGGAAACAGTGGGATAACACCTGGGAAAAGAGGGATAACACACGGGAAACGGCGGGAAATGGCGGGAAAACAGCCGGGAAAACAGGGATAGCACCTGGGAAAACAGGGATAACGCACGGGAAATGGCGGGAAAACAGGGATAACACCTGGGAAAACAGGGATAACGCACGGGAAAACAGGAATAACACTCGGGAAACGGTGGGAAAACAGTGGGAAAACAGCCGGGAAAACAGGGATAACACTCGGGAAAACAGGGATAGCACACGGGAAAACAGGGATAACACCTGGGAAAACAGGGATAGCACCTGGGAAAACAGGGATAACACTTGGGCAACGGCGGGAAAACAGCGGGAAACGGCGGGAAAACAGGGATAACACCCGGGAAAACAGGGATAACGCACGGGAAACGGTGGGAAAACAGCGGGAAACGGCGGGAAAACAGCGGGAAAACAGCCGGGAAAACAGGGATAACACCTGGGAAAACAGGGATAACACCCGGGAAAACAGGGATAACACCTGGGAAAAGAGGGATAACACCTGGGAAAAGAGGGATAACACTCGGGAAACAGCAGGAAAACAGCTGGGAAACGGCGGGAAAACAGCTGGGAAAGCAGGGATAGCACCCGGGAAAACAGGGATAACACCCGGGAAAAGAGGGATAGCACCTGGGAAAAGAGGGATAACACTCGGGAAACGGCGGGAAAACAGGGATAACACCTGGGAAATGGTGGGAAAACAGTGGGATAACAGCTGGGAAAACAGGGATGGGCCACGGGAAACAGCGGAAAACAGGGATAGCACCTGGGAAAAGAGGGATAACACCTGGGAAACGGCGGGAAAACAGCCGGGAAAACAGGGATAACACCCGGGAAAACAGGGATAACACCTGGGAAAACAGGGATAGCACCTGGGAAAACAGGGATAACACCTGGGAAAAGAGGGATAACACTCGGGAAACGGTGGGAAAACAGCGGGAAAACAGGGATAACACCTGGGAAAACAGGGATAGCACCTGGGAAAACAGGGATAACGCACGGGAAAACAGGGATAGCACCTGGGAAAACAGGGATAGCACCCGGGAAATGGCGGGAAAACAGTAGGATAACACCTGGGAAAACAGGGATAATGCCTGGGAAACAACGGGAAAAGTGGGGATAGCACCAGGGAAAGAGAGGGAAAAGAGGAATAATTCCAGGAAAAGCAGGAGAGGCCCCGGGAAACGGCGGGAAAAGCGAGCTAAGCTCTGGGAAATGGTGGGAAAAGCGGGATAGGGCCTGGAAAAGCGGGATAGGGCCTGGAAAAGCGGGATAACCCTTGGGCAACAGTGGGAAAAGAGGGATAGCAGCCGGGAAAAGCGGGAGAAGCTGGGATTTCCCCCAGGAAACCTCAGGAAAATTGGGATGGTCCCTGGGAAAAGGCGGGAAATCCGCTGGGAATTCCAGAGCGATCCCGGAGCCGCCGGGAATTCCGCCCGCAGGGCCAGACCATGGACGACATTCCCAAGGAAGTGCTGAGCGACTGCGCCCACCTGGTGAAGGCCAACAGCATCCAAGGTAGCGGGAATGGCCGGAAAGGGCGGGAAAAGCCCGGGAAAAGGGCGGGAAAAGGGCGGGAATGGCCTGGGAATGGCCTGGGAATGGCCTGGGAATGGCCTGGGAATGCCGGGAAAAGCTGGGAAAAGCCCAGGAAAAGCTGGGAAAAGGGTGGGAAAAGGGCGGGAAAAGCTGGGGATGCCGTGGGAATGCTGGGAAAAGCCCGGGAATGCCGGGAAAACGGTGGGAAAAGGGTGGGGAAAGGATGGGAATGGCCCTGGGAATGCCGGGAAAAGGGTGGGAAAAGCTGGGAATGGCCCGGGAATGCTTGGAAAAGCCCGGGAAATGGGCGGAAAAGCTGGGGATGGCCTGGGAATGCCGGGAACAGGGCGGGAAAAGGGTGGGAAATGGGCAGGAAAAGCTGGGGATGGCCTGGGAATGCCGGGAAAAGCTGGGAAAACTGAGGGAAAAGGGCAGGAAAAGCTGGGGATGGCCCAGGAATGCTCGGAAAAGCCCGGGAAAAGCTGGGAATGCCGGGAAAAGGGTGGGAAAAGGGTGGGAAAAGGATGGGAATGGCCCTGGGAATGCTGGGAAAAGCCGGGAATGCCGGGAAAACGGTGGGAAAAGGGCGGGGAAAACTGGGAATGGCCCTGGGAATGCCGGGAAAAGCCCGGGAAAAGGGTGGGGAAAGCCGGGAAAAGCCGGGAATGGCCCGGGAATGCTGGGAAAAGCCCGGGAAAAGCCAGGAATGCCGGGAAAAGGGTGGGGAAAGGGTGGGAAATGGGCGGGAAAAGCTGGGAATGGCCCGGGAATGCCGGGAAAAGCCGGGAAAAAGGGCGGGAAAAGCTGGGAATGGCCCGGGAATGCCGGGAGAAGCCCAGAAAAAGGGTGGGAAAAGCT